>NW_016160492.1:0-38768 GCF_001687245.7 Rhagoletis zephyria | reverse complement strand
GAGGGTTGCTGTGCTTTCGCATTAGTGGAAAAGGTGTTTGATGTGCCGCTTATTAAAATTTATAGCAGACTTTCCCTAAATTTATCATATTTGGATAAGCTTTCACATAATATCTCGCGGGGCTTTCTCGAGATAAAAAACTTTCGATCTAAATTAAAAAAATACAATTAGATCCTTCTTGATTTTGCTTATGAAAACATGTATCTATTAAACATTATGCATAGCATTCCAAGCTTTCGCATACGCAGTGCAAGAGCTTTCATGTTTTAAATGAGCTATTTCATCTTTTTTGCGATTAAAAACTTGTCCTGAAACTATCTCTGCTAGACTCTTTCCTTAAAATATTAGTTCGAAATGCTTCTCAAACTGCATCCTTTGAAAAATGGTTACTCTTTTAATGGCAATTGAAGTCAAAATTCCTTAAAGCTGCTTTGCCAGAAAAAGCTTGGGCCCTGCATTCGGCTGTACAAAATATTTAGGAAGCTTAAGATACTTCCCCTCAAACATATTGGTGGAAGCTCCTTAGAGTCCATAATATTGCAGAAAAGTATACGTACCAAAAAAAGCTAAAATATAACTTTTACGCCACGAAACTTCCTCAAAAGTTTTCTTTCACAAAAATTTACTCCTTTTTTTATGTGTTACATCGACGATTATGTAGAACAGGTTAACAATGGAAGTTCCTAAGTTTTTATGAATGTAATTCATTTATTGATATATTAGCTCTCTTGTTAACATCTCCGAATATATAAATTTCTGTCTAAATTTAAAAAACTAGCTTGCTGGCTAAGAAAAGTGTACCATATTATTTAGTTATATTAATGGTTTCAAAGTGTAAGCGGCAAGGCATTAGTATTATAATGGTTCTAAAAATAAATATGTCAAAGCTCTCGATTTTAATGAGCGCTCTGCTTCTGGAAGAAATTCGCACTTGTCTAAAATGTCTCGTAATAAGTTGCAGGTATCAGCTTGCACAAATATTTTTGAAGTGAAAGCATTTATCATGAGTAAAAGCTCTGCTTGCCGGTGAAATTTTTCTCTAGTCCAAACTTTTCTAACAAAGTGTAGATTTTGCCAATTGAATTATAACGTTTTTGAAGTAAACGCTCTTATCTAGAGTGAAAGCTCTGCCTCAGAGTGAAGTTCACCCCAATAGTAAATTTCTCTTATTGAGTTCATATTATCCACTTGCATAGAAATTTTTCATGTGTGAAAGCTCTTGGCGTGAGTAAAAGCTCTATTTGTATGTGAAAGCTGCGTAGCCGTTTTTCGTCTTTTATAAATATTATAAGTATGTTCATTCATCACAGACTTTTGAGCTTCTTCTAGTTCTTATTGAAATTTCACCTAGAAAAGCGATATACTCCACAACTCCGACTGCATAAATAATCGGTTTTATCGCGTGCTCCATGTGAACAAATATTTTAAAAATTTTAAAGCAAACTTAAAACAAGTTAGTAATGATTAGTTCTTATGGAGTTGCTAACAAGGCTGAATATTAAATATTTAGAGCTTTCCAATATGTGCTGCATCATATCAAATTTATTATTCCTTGAGACATAAACACTTGTCAATTGCATAGTAATTGTTTTTATTTGTTTGGAAAATTTCTAAAACTCACACACGCATACGCAAATCAATTCAAATTACATAATCGTCAATTATTGTTTGGCATAATTGTTTAGCCATGCCACAAGTTGTGTCAGTACAAGGAGTTATTGTGTCATTTAAATACTTGCATTGTTGCTGTTGTTCTTTGCAGTATTGTTGCCAAAGTGCATGACATGTTTGCATTGCTATTTACAAATATACTTTTTTGATGTTGTTGTTGTTGTGACATTGTGCGTATTAAATTAATATGCTACGCAACGCAAAGTTGCAAGTGAAACGTTGTCAAAGCAATTATTGACAGCTGCATGCAACATACTTATGCATGTATGTGGCATGCCTGCGAGTATGTGTTCAAGCTATACATGTGGCATGCAACAGCAGGCCGACAAATATGCGTTTCAACATTTTAATATTATATTCACATTTACAAATAATTGTTGCTGCTCCAAGTGGCAGGTGGCTAAAGTTTTATTTATTATCTATTTGTTGATTGAAAAATTTTCCAACTTTGCCGACAACGGCTAAGTTGCAATAAATGCCAGCAATAACAACAATCAGAGGTAATCATGGAAAATGTTCCTACCGTAGGCAGCAAAGTTGATCTATTAGTAGTTTGACGAAGTGTAAATAATAGTCACACACACAAACGCACATACTTACACGTGTGTAATGTGGCAAAGTTGTTGGTTGCACGTTGTTTTGGGGCAAGCATAACTTTTGTTTTAGCTGCACGCCTCAAAAGGGTGTACTACATACACACATACACACACACACGTACACACATACCGCTGGATAGGCTGTCAGCGCTTGTGGCAACTTCCATTTGCGATTTTCACTACAAACGTAGGACATTTTAGTTGGAAGTTTATTTTCTAAGCAGCGCTGTGGCTTAGACATGCGTATATTTACCTCATCCAAATTGCTTTATAATTGTCATCCATAAATCAAATTGTCGTTAAACTCTCTACATAATTTGTTGTTGTCGTTGCTCCCACAATTATATATGTAGTAGTTGCAGTAACACTCTCGGTACACTTCCTCCTATCCTTTTTTACACTTCTTCTTCTAGGCGACTGCTACTGTTTAGTTGACGTCCGTCTTTCACTCCACGACCACCCATTTTGCCAAATTGAGTTATTAAAACTTTAATTGTTCGCCAATTTTACAAGTTTCAAGTGGGCGTGGTCCACAGTTTTGTTACAACATGTTGACGTGTGTATGTGTGCGCTTACTAATTGCTGGCGATTATTGACTTTCGACTTGCTTATCGGCGCATTACAAAATACGCAATGGGTGGCCTGTAGAGTTAGTGTGAGGGAATGCAATGTAGCTTAAGTTGAAAAACGTCCACAGAAATGGGCGTGGTTTTGTTAATATTTCAAATAGCTGCAATTTGTTGTGAGTAATTTCGCTAATTGATAGATTTTATGTGAGGGGCGACATGAAGTTTGCACTGAGTAAGAATAAGGTTCCTATCTTCTTCAAAAATTTCTACTACAAAAAAGCTCTCTTAAAACTTTTGTAAAAATTTCAAAATTTTGTAACTTTAGAAAATACGTTAACATAAGGTTTTACTACTTTTCTAAATTAAAACTTTTGGTGTAACTAAAAAGCTTTCACCGAACTTTCGTAACAAAAATGATTCTTAAACTTTCCTGATTTACTCATTTAAATCAAAATACTCAAATTCAGCTATTTTTCAGGACTAAAATTTTTACAAACGTTTCATTACAAAAAAAAATATATATATATATATATTCTAGCTTTACAAAAAAACATTATTTTCACAAGAAACTACTTATTTTTGGAAAAAGATATTTCAAAACAAATATTTTTCCATGACAGGTGAGTCTAAGCACCAGAAGAGCTTTCATTGCGCTTTTAAAAAAAGAGTTGTAAAAGCTTTGCGACAGGGGTTGTTTCACATTCGACCTTGTCGTTCGCTTTCGTGCAACACTACATGCAATTTTTTATGTTTTCAGAGTGATCTCTGATCTTTTAAAGAATTTTTTTCCGAAAGCTTTCTGGGCTCTTTTTAAAAGCTTTTAGAAATTTTTTTAAAAACTAATAATCTCTACTTACTTAAGTAAATAAAAAACAATAGCAGAGCTCTTCGGGAGCTTTTATTAATGGACTTATAGATTTTTTATAAAGTTAAGCATTTATCTGTAGGTTTTATGCAAAATCCTGCTTCTAAAACTTTTTTTAAATAAGTATCCGCATATTAAAACCGTAGATTCTTTAACAACGAATAGGTTTAGCATAGAATGGTGTAGATCAGTGCTCATATCCACATCAAATCTGCAAAAAGCTTAAGGTCCTCACGCATAAAATAATAAATATGGTCACAAAAAGCTCTACGGAAGCTTTTGTAAAATATAAACTTTGCCAAATAATCATGTAAAAAGTTGCTCTATATTTGTTAATTTATTTAAAGTAATTAATAATCAATTTGAAGCACATAAAAAAGTATATGTCGCAAGAAGCTCTTTTGTAAATTTTTTATTCCGATCTTTTAATTTTTACATTTATCTTTTAAAACAGCGACGACCAAAGAGAGCTTTCACCCTGTGAGACACTATATAAAATCCATAGAAAGCTTTGAGAAGCTTCTTCGGTGGTATGTGTTTTAGTCGTGACTGATTTAAAAGCAGTTGTTGTATAGTCTTACTCTACTAACGTTATTTTAGGAAAATGAGCATATTGTAAAGGCTTTAAAAACATATATACATTGTATATATTCAGCTGAAAGCTTTTGAAAAATACCATTATTATATTTCTTAAAAGCTGCATATAGAATTAAGGCTGCTTATTTTAGTAATTTTCAAACTATTTGTGCAAGAAAAGCTTTACCAACATTTAAGTTCAACTTTTTAGTGCTAAGTAAGTGACGTTATCATTCACCTAAAAGCTCGAATTTAAAGCAAAACCGTGATGCTGAAAAAGTCTCAAGATCACCATTAGTCACATGTTAGGCATGCGTGCTGAGCTTTTCCAGGCCTTCTGAACATTTTAAAAGTACTCCTTTTCGCCAGCAATACTTTGAATTAACCTTAACTTAAAAAGCTACATATAATGATATGTATTAAAAGTTATCTGTAACCAAAAATCTGTAATATATGATAGGTCTAGCAAAAAGTGAGCTAAAATAAACGTACTTCTTTTGGAGAAAGCTTTCGTGATTTCTATGATTTTAAAACAAAAAAAAAACTTCAACTATATACGGAAAGCATATGCGTCTTATTGTATGTGACTTCCGGCATGATAAAAGCGCCCTCAGTGAGCGAAAGCTCTTGCCCTTGAGCTTTTAAAGGATTTGTAGTAGCCTTTCGTTTTAGAAATATCACACTTATTTCATGCAATTTCAGCGTTGTTTTGTTACAATTCATATGCGACAAGCAAATATAATCTGCATTGGTCAAGCTTTCGCCCTTAACCACAAAATCTTTTCAGATTTCTGCATTTTCCGTCAACATTTGCCATTCATTTGACAGCTGCAACACTTGTAACTTTTCTTCTATTATCAAAATTTAGTTGCTAGCACTTATGTATATATGCTGGTTAAATGACAGCTGCCACAAATTGTTGCATGCATAAAAGTTTGAAATGTTCTTAAAGTTTTGCGAATTTATTAGATTTTAGCGGCTACCAAGCTTATTTTCATAATTCTGTGTGCATATTTAAATGCAAGAATGTGTGTACAGAAGCTACATATGTGGTAGCTCAGCCAGTTACCTTAGCCACACTTTTCAGTAGCTGCCGCTGTCACTTGCAAGTGATGTTTCTTGAAAATTAGCAGATAAGTGTAGCTGTGTGCTTTTTACCCTTCCCATAGTGTGCAAAACTTTGACAAGATGTTGCAAGAATAGAGAGTGTTAGGCAGCGCATGGTGGCCGCATGCAACTTCTATCGACGATTTCCTATTTCCAACTCTACCGTTCTACTTCTTCGCATTTTCTTTAATTTCTTTACCTTTCCTTCTAAGCGCTTCTGCTCTCTTCTTGTACCCTCATCTTCTTAGTTTTGATCCACCTCTTATTTAATTTTTTTCACATCTTTTTTTCGGATACGTTTTAACAAGTTTTTTATAACTACTTTGTCTCATTTTTTTTGCCCTCCCCAACTGCGTCCATTTTGTGCCTTAAAACCCAGCCACTCGGCGCCAAGCGCAGTTCTTGTGCGTGCCTACAGCCAGCATATGTGTGCCACATGCAGCTTCCATGCTACCTAAACTTTTTTTGTGCTTTTTCAGCACTTCATTTGCGAATGCATCTTCACTGCTGCCACTCCGCTGGCTGCCTCTTGCTGCTGCCACGATTTCTTTCGCGCTCTTTCCACATTTCTCTACTCCATTACTGTGTGCATTCATTACACACACCCACTTGAGGCACTCCAGTGCCACCTTCATTGACGTGCAACGCATGTGTTGCGCCAAGCGCAGCAACGAACACCACCAACCGTTTCCAGCAACTACATTTCTGTGGCTCTCACTCTCTTAAGCATTTCTGCAGCTTAGTTTTTTTTTTTGCTTATTTTTATTTATATTTGTTGTTATTGCGCTAATTATCGCGCCTTCTCGCACTCACACGCATGCAAAGACACACATGTGCATACTCATAGCGGGCTTGCCACACCTCATCCACAGGCAGCCGAAGAAAAAAGAAACTCCTGAGCTGCTTCTGCTGGTGCAATGGCCATCAGCTTCTTCTTCTTCTTCTTCTTCTTCTTGTGGTTGTCATTGTTGTTGGTCGCCATCGTGCAACATGATTCTTGCCGCATTTCATTCTTTCTTTTCTTCGTTTTTGCTGCATTCAACACACTGAAAATTGCTGCCATTTTTATACCTTTCATGAGCATGAAATGGTATTATAACTTTGGTCCGATGTTTGTAAGTACCAGAACAAAAAGAGATAGACCCATGAAAATGTATACTTATATGATCAGAACGTCGAGCTGAGTTGATTTAGCCATGTCCGTCTGTCCGTCTGTCCGTCTGTCCGTCTGTCTGTCTGTTTGTATGCAATCTATTCTCTCAGTTTTCGAGATATCCGGATCAAATTTGGTAGGTGGGTGTATTTTTATAATGTATTAATCATTTGTCGGAACCGGAAGAATCGGACCACTATAACATATAGCTCCCATACAACTGATTGTTCAGATATTAGATTTTTCATTATAACTTCTCCATTTATGCAGCTACTTGCACCCATTATCAACAGAATACTTACAGTGAAAATTACAAAAATCGGGTCACTATAACCTATAGCTCCCATACAACTGATTGTTCAGATATAAAATTTGTTTGTTATAACTCCTCCATTTATATAGCTAGGAACATGAAATTCCGCACTGTTTTCAATAATTATCAACAGAAAACTTACAGTGAAAATTAAAAAGATCGGGTAACTATAACCTATAGCTCCCATACAACTGATTGTTCAGATATGAGATTTTTCGTTATAACTTCTCCATTTATGCAGCTACGAACATGAAATTTTGCAGTACTTGCACCCATTATCAACAGAATACTTACAGTGAAAATTACAAAGATCGGGTCACTATAACCTATAGCTCCCATACAACTGATTGTTCAGATATAAAATTTTTCGTTATAACTCCTCCATTTATATAGCTAGGAACATGAAATTCCGCACTGTTTTCAATAATTATCAACAGAAAACTTACAGTGAAAATTGCAAAGATCGAGTCACTATAACCTATAGCTCCCATACAACTGATTGTTCAGATACGAGGTCTTTTATCATAACTCCTCCATTTATGCAGCTAGGAACATGAAATTTCGCACCATTTTCACTCATTATTAACATTACAGTGAAAATAACAAGGATCGGATGACTACAACATATATCTTCCATACATCTGATTGTTCAGATATGGGATTTTACTGTAAAACTCCTTTATTTGAACAGCTAAAACCGATAAATTTCGTAAGATATTTTATAAATAATAATACAAAGTCTACTGAGAAAATCGTCAAAATCTATGCTGTATAAGCTTTATCTCCTATAGCACTGATTGTTAAGATACCAGTTTTTGCCATATATCTCCTTTATGTACGAAACTAAACCCAATAAATTGTGTTACCGGTTTACATACCGATCACATAGCGGTGAAAATCACTTAGATTGGTGTCATATAAAGTATATCTTCCAAACCTCTGATTGTTTAGATGCGATTTTTTATATAAGTTGTAACTCCTCTATCGATGTATGCTGATGTATTCAAAAGCAGTAATCTGTCAAAGTAAAATTTGCAGATGTTCATGAATGGTATGAAGCCTTCGGCATAGCCGAAGACAGCGCTGTTCTTACTTGTTTGTTCGTATTTTGCTTACTTCGCCACTGCAGCGTTGCTGTTGCAACCACACTGCAGTTTTTTTCCTGCATTTGCTGCATGCAACAGCTTCGTATGTCTTCTTCGCTGTCAAACTGCAGTTTTTTTGCTTATCGGTTTGTGTGTATGAATTGGTTGTGTGTGAGTATATGAGTAAAATAAAAATACACTCAAGCACTCGTGCATCTAGGCGCCCCTGTAGGGAAAGCGTTGGTGTGACTAAGAAATTGTAAAACCCCAAAATATTAAGGGAGATAACAAATTGCTAAAAACAGCTTTGTTTTTATAATAAACTCTGTCTAGTCGCATTACTGGTAGTTGCCTACTGGTTTTGGAGCGAATTCCCGTCATTTCTTGTAAATTTTAGTTCGGAGCCAAGCCCGTCTCGACGTTGTGCCATTTTCGGTGTCATTTTTCTTTCGTAGATGTATAAATTTCCATTTGTTATGTGCCCCTTATTTAAGAAAAATATTAATTTTAGTTTTTTTTTTCTTTAATTAAAATTTTTTCTCGTCCCCAGCTTGCTCATTTCCGGCAGGGTGTTTTTCATTAATCAAATTCTTAAAAATTGCATATACAATTATGGCTGCATATTTTGGTCGCTCTTCCCCCTTCTCCCTACTTTTTCCATGTAACTTGACACCAATGCACCAAGTCTTATACATTCGCCATTAATTCGGTAGCTTCTGCATAGTAAGTAGCCTTGTGAGTAGTGTGCGGGGTCATGAACCGTAAAAATCTGACTTAATGCAGCAAGACCTCTTTCGTGGGGATTTTCGTTGAAAATAAATTGCTTAGAGATCACTTACGACTTAGAACAAATGGTAAAAAATAACGGGCCAAGTGACCGTAATAAAATTATAAATTTTTGGTTTTAGTTTATCAAGAAACTTTTTTCATATTTTTTGAGCAGAAAACATCCGTTAAAATTTGTTATATAAATCCATAAAAAGCAAAGTTAAATAATTTCATTTTTTGGTTATAATTTTTCAAGAAAAATTTTTCGTATACTTTTTAGCAGAAAATATACGTCAACCTTTGCTATATAAACTCATAAAAAACAAAGTTAGGGCGCAAAAGTATTTTTGGTACCGAACGTTTTAAAAAAATTCCTGACAGTCACGAAAAGATCCCGAAGAGTTCCAAAAAATTCTGAAAAGTTACGAAAAACCTAAAAAAAGTCCCAAAGAATACTTCATCCCGAAAATAATCAAAAAATATCTACTAAAAAATTGGAAAAAGTAAAACAAAATAGTAAATGAAATTCGCGAAAAATCTTTAAGGCACAAAAGTACTTTTGGTACTAAAAGTTTTTAAAAAATTCCTGACAGTCACGAAAGGAACCCGAAAACTTCCAACAAATTTTGAAGTCACGAAAAACCTAAAAACGTCCCAAAGAATACTTCATCCCGAAAATAACCAAAAAATATCTACTAAAAAATTCGGAAAAAGTAAAAAAAAAATTAAAAATGAAATTCGCGAAAAATTTTAAAAGTTATAGCGCGAAGAATACCGAAAAGTCCCGAAAAATTTCGAACAAATGAAAACTCTTAAAAACCTCGAAAAATCACAAATTTTCTATGCAAAAAATCTAATCTACTTTCTGCCTTAAAATATCGAGGGCAACGTTTGATTTTTAATAATCGATATGTTTTGTTCAAAATAAAAAGAGTCAAGCTTTAAAGTCATTTGGTAATTCCATTCTATACTAGGGAAGGATGCTAATAAGTTGCTTCAAAAAAGCGGTACGAGATTTTTTTCTCTGTCAAGCATTGTTAGAGCAACTTAATTCTTAACCTAAAAATATTTTATATGAAACTTTCGTGAACAAAATTCCCATGTCTTTATCCGTCTCAGATATGACAGTTTAAAACGTACATTATTAAAATAGTTCCAATAATTTACAAGCATAGCTCGAACACAGACTTAGGCTTTGTAGATACCCCAAAGAATTGGGCTTAAACTAATTACCAAGCTTTTAATTTGAACGGACCAACCAAAAGTGATTTCTTTTCATGCCTCTGAATTTAAAATCTCATTCAGGTTCTGCACTAAATTTTGATGTTGGGTTGAGCCGGGCTTGAACTCAGGCTCTGCGGAATGATAGCCCGCAATGCTAATCACTACACCAAATTGGTCCAGCACTCCAACCAAATGTACTCTGTATATCACCGCCCACCTTTTCTCATCTAATTATTCATCTGACTTGGTTTTCGTTTTTTGGTATCACATTTGCAACGATAACTCATTCTAAGCCTACTACCGGATGGATTCCGCATCCCCTCAAACATTCCTAATCTGTTTATTCAAAGAACTTAAGTTTTGAATAGAGGGATTACATAGGGGAATGAATAAAGGGAAAGGTACGTCTAGACTTTTTTCTAGTCATCTGGGTTTGAGCGGTCTCGGTAGCTAGGTCGGAACAAAATGGCAATAAGAGGACACAATAATTTTGTTCGGTTGTCATGCAGTTGTCTCTTATAAAGTTGTTGGCTATTTGCTACGTTGCTTGACTTATCGGACGTTTCTTTTAACTTCAACCTCGTACACCTAATTACTTTTCCAAAGTCATCATCTAGTTTTCTTGTTCTGTGCGTTTTTTTTTTTTGAACTTCATCTACACGGGTATTCCAATGCTTCTTTCACTCGATTGATACTTCGATGTCTCAAGCAAAATTTTTTGTCAAAACCTCCTCATCAGGTTTTTTTCCCCAACGTGGATCTCTTTGGAACTTTACCCAGGCTAAAACTTTTTTGTGCGGGAATCCCAATTCAATGGAGCCTATTTGCGTTCATTTGATATAAGCATATCCCATCTCCGTATAGCAACATTGTGTTCCGAGGATATTCAAGTACATTAAAATAGTCGAAATTTTGATACAGAATGTTTTTTTGGAATATGAGAAACGAGGAACATAAAAGTAGGCCGTGACAATCCTAATTCTATTGTCGGATCATAAAATAAAACTGCTGGTTGGCCGATGTCCTGAGTCCAATACTAACGACCTATTCACATATGAACGATGTATGTGTCCAGTAGCTGTCTACCGTAATATGTTGAAGAGTGGAAGAATTTTGAGTTTTTGGCAAACCTGGTGCTAGCTCCAGGAACCAAATTGAACTCCAAATAGGTTACAGCCTCCAAAAAAATGCTTATTTTTCGAGTCCGCCTATATACATATATAGCGAATATATTCCCGTAGTTTTGGATAGCGTATCCTCCCAGAAACAAGTAACGACAGTCCGCACTATCTACGTCTCTTTTCGAACGTTTGTAACTATTTGACTTTGAAGTGTTTGCTTTCTCTATGTAAAACTAGACAATACTGCTGACTTGCTTGGTCCGATATTTGTCCATATAGTACTAAAGAGTTTCCAGCTAAAATTATATAAAAAATAAAAACACGAATAATGCAACTGCCTTGTAAAACCGCTAAACACAGGAACAACATGCACACGGCGAGTGATTGACAGGCAAAAAAAAAGACGACAGCAATGGCGTTAGATCTGTAAGTTCGTGTTTGCAACACTGTTCATGTCAAGCGGCAAACCACAGCGAAACGAGTGTTGGGAAGATATGCAGCTGCACGCGAACTTTTCAGGTGTGGTGTTGAGCTGCTAAATGTTAGCGAACACACACCGATCGAGCGACAGAGCGAGTGAGCACTAAGGCTAAGTAGATGCAACGCTGACTATTATTTAAAAATAACAAATTACTACAATCGCTANCCCTCGGTGTATGTGTCCAGTAGCTGTCTACCGTAATATGTTGAATAGTGGGAGAATTTCGAGTTTTTGGCAAACCTGGTGCTAGCTCCAGGAACCAAATTGAACTCCAAATAGGTTACAGCCTCCAAAAAAAATGCTTATTTTTCGAGTCCGTCTATATATATAGCGGATATATTCCCGTAGTTTTGGATAGCGTATCCTCCCAGAAACAAGTAACGACAGTCCGCACTATCTACGTCTCTTTTCGAACGTTTGTAAATATTTGACTTTGAAGTTTTTGCTTTCTCTATGTAAATCTAGACGATACTGCTGACTTGCTTGGTCCGATATTTGTCCATATAGTACTAAAGAGTTTCCAGCTAAAATTATATAAAAAATAAAAACACGAATAATGCAATTGCCTTGTAAAACCGCTAAACGCAGCAACAACATGCACACGGCGAGTGATTGACAGGCAAAAAAAAAGACGACAGCAATGGCGTTAGATCTGTAAGTTCGTGTTTGCAACACTGTTTATGTCAAGCGGCAAACCACAGCGAAACGAGTGTTGGGAAGACATGCAGCTGCACGCGAACCTCTTCAGGTGTGGTGTTGAGCTGCTAAATGTTAGCGAACACATACCAATCGAGCGACAGAGCGATTGAGCACTAAGGCTAAGCAGATGCAACGCTGACTATTATTTAAAAATAACAAATTACTACAATCGCTACAGTTGCGAGAACTAAAATCGACGCGGAAGTAGCGGAAAATAAATACGGTGAAGCTGAAGCTGAAGTAACAAACAAGCTATGGGCGTGAAGTACGCTTAAGTGTGAGGGAAAAAATTGAATAATCTCGCCAGTTGGTATTCGTCTCTCCCTCCGCTCAGAAAATGAGGGGGCAGTTGATGATTTCTTGCTATTTGAATGCATTTGCACGATTTGTTTATTTTCGCACTTGAATACTGCATTACCAACGCAAAAGTGTGCGAAATGCCGACGAGCGCCGGAGTGAGAAAGGGAGATGGAGATGTGATGAGTATAGTAAACGCGCAGCTGGGTGGGAGTGAGAGTGTGAATGGGTGTGCTAGCGGCGCCGCGCTTGATTGTGGGTGTGTTGAGCCATAGTTTGTATTCAGCGCAAATAAAGCAGCGANAAAGTGTGAGGGAAAAAATTGAATAATCTCGCCAGTTGGTATTCGTCTCTCCCTCCGCTCAGAAAATGAGGGGGCAATTGATAATTTCTTGCTATTTGAATGCATTTGCACGATTTGTTTATTTTCGCACTTGAATACTGCATTACCAACGCAAAAGTGTGCGAAATGCCAACGAGCGCCGGAGTGAGAAAGGGAGATGGAGATGTGATGAGTATGTATAGCAAACGCGCAGTTGAGTGGGAGTGAGTGTGTGAATGGGTGTGCTAGCGGCGCCGCGCTTGGTTGTGGGTGTGTTGAGCCATAGTTTGTATTCAGCGCAAATAAAGCAGCGAGTGTGGCGCAACGAGCGAGTGCGTGCCCAAACGACAACTAACGACGATCATGGTGGCGTCGTAATGGTAGCGTGAAAGCAATAACTATTGCAAATAAATGCGAAAAAGTAAAAAAAAAAATTCAAAAAAAAATTAAAGCAAACAAATGTGCTTACTTATTGAAGGTGTTAATTTCACGGCCGCTCGCTAGCGGTGGGCGCGCTGGAATGCATTAAGTTTGTAGCGAGCTGGTGAGGTTGGACGCTACGGACGCCATTACTGTTACACAAGAGTGATAAAAAAAAATGTATGTATATAGGTGACAAAATCTTCACTTGAAATGAATTGGTGTATAAAACAAATAATATTTAAACAAAAAAAAAAANCATAGGTGAGAAAATCTTCACTTGAAATGAGTTGGTTTATAAAACAAGTAATTTTTAAGCAAACAAAAAAATTATTAGGAGTACCAATGTTCGGAACTAAGTCAAATTAGTATGCCACCACCCTTTATATACCACCTGTCCGATAAAGAAAGAATAAAGCTCTCCATACAGAATTAAAATATCTTTCAGATTTATAGAAAAAGTGTAATTTAAAAACTTTTTGTTGAAATTATGCGAAATTATTCGCAATCGCAATAAAGTTTATTGATCTGCCGAGATGCTTGCTTGTTTTCTCAGTATCTATTCTGGTCTAAATGAAGACCTAGCCGTAGGTTTTTACGAAGTTACAGAATCTGCAGTTAATCTGCATTTATTGACTAATGAAAATTCTTCTTGACGTGCTTTTAGCTTCTAGTAATTATACTACAGTTGATTGCTCCTACTTTGTATCCTCGCCTTCACTTCATATTCTCTTCCAAACATAGTTTAATCCAATCTGTATTATATACATATGTATCTGTGCTTATGACTAACGTAGACTAGGTTAGGTCGTATGCCTGCCTGTACCATTGAGGGACGGGAAACCGAGTCAAAAAATATTGGAAAAGAAGATGGGAGCATTGAAGGGTGGCGCGTATGTGTCAGCGATGCACAGCAAGTTTCGTAAGTATCTAATATCTATTCCCGAGGCTTTATGCTGAAATGATTCCATCCCATCGTGTTTTTAGAGTTGTTACAGAACAGACTGGAGTTTATGTTGAGCCTTGCTAGATTAACTCCATTATAATAATAGTCAGTTGAGACTCCCTACCACTCCTTAGTGCGCCACCGATATAGCAATTATAAGAAGCACTTAGCCATCTTGCCTTCCAAGGTTTTCGACTAGCGTTCGCTGACTTGACTAGATGACTATATTTCCAGCAGCAGGCCAAATGTGACAAATTAAGCTCCCAAGCTCTGTTTACCTTGCGACCACTCTTCAAGAGCGCGCTGTATTGCTATTATATCGCCTCTGTAGTTTCCTAAGCAGTTTTTATTTCCTGATAAGATTGATTGGGACGTCAAGTACTCCGTGATAAACTTACAAGCATAACTTCAAAGACACAAGAACCTCAATTGTCGCCTTGCAATCGGAGTATATGTTTACATCAAATCCACTGATTCTTGATGGCGGTTACGTCCGTTTAATAAAAACTGCAGTGATTTGGGAGCATAAATTTGGGATTGATGAAGAGTTTCTTGCAGAAAATGTTTCTTTTTTTGCTGCTTTTGTTTTACTGCAGAGCTTACCTAACCTCACTCTACGATGACATCCAATTATATTTGAAATACTTACCTACCAATGGCATTCCGCTTGCCACAATTTTTTCTTTTTATTTCATTTATATTGCTTTTTTTCACAATCAATTTGTACGCGCTGCCTTTGCAAACTTCTGTGCTATTTTTTTTCTACGCCTCCTTCACATTCACCAACCAACGTCCGATTGCCGGAAATCCTGTTTATGAAAAGTATCAATAATCAAAGCAATCAATTCAATGCCAAACAAATAAGTGCAACAATAACATTTCACTTACTTATCAATACACTCCACATTCATAAGCAGCTATCAAGCGCGTATCAGCTGTACACAATCCGATTTTCGCGCCCTTCAATTGTTGTGCTCTGCAAAAAATAATTCAGAAAAANTAACATTTATATACCACATGTCCGATAAAGAAAGAATAAGGCTCTCCATACAGAATTAAAATATCTTTCAGAATTATAGAATAAAAAGTAAGTTAAAAACTTTTATTTTAGGCCACTAAAATTTTGGAACGAATTTCTGTCATCCCTTGTCAAGTGGCCTTGCGCGTCTACAGCGCAAGTTTCTAATATCTATTCCCGAAGCTTTATGCTGAAATGATTCCATCCCATCTTTTTTTTTTTTTTGAGTTATCACAGTAGAGACTGAAGGTTATGTTAAGCCTTGCTAGATTAATTCCATTACAATAGTAGTCAGTTGAGACTCCCACCAGTCCTTAGAGCGCCACCGATATAGCAATTGCCAGAAGCACTTAGCCATCTTGCCTTCCAAGGTTTTCGACCAGCGCTGCCAAACTCTCTTAACCCAGCGACAACTTACAAGTACTTTCCTACCAATGGCATCCGGCTTGGCGCAATTTTTTCTTTTTATTTCATTTATTTTGCTTTCTTTTCACAATCAGTTTGTTCGCGCTACCTTTGCAAACTTCTGTGCTATTTTGGTTTTTTTCTACCTTCACCTTCACATTCACCAACCAACATCCGATTGCCGGAAATCCTGTTTGTGAAAAGTATCAATAATCAAAGCAATCAATTCAATGCCAAACAAATAAGTACAACAATAACATTTCACTTACTTATCAATACACTCCACATTCATAAGCAGCTATCAAGAGCGTATCAGCTGTACACAATCCAATTTTCGCGCCCTTCAATTGTTGTGCTCTGCAAAAAATAATTCAGAAAAAAAATCAAATAAATGCATGAGCTCACTTCGATCTGCATTCGGCACGAATTCCACTTAACCGCTCAAATGTCGCGGCCGCATTTTAAAATTAATATCGCGCGGTAATCACCTCACACTCCATCTCGCTCTCACAATTAATCTCTCACTGCTTGAACAACTGCAGATAGCACTAAAAAACTTTGTCCAACTCAAGCCTTATTGCAGATTTTCAAATACTGCGTCATTAACGCGCGCTTTTGTCATACAGCGTCACGGCAAATCCACCCCTGTGCGCTCGTCTATTATCCTTGCTGTGCCAATCACCCTGGCCGGCTTAATGGCGCGCTATCGGTCGGGTCGAGCCGCACTAAGTACAGCCCTTAAGCAAATACCCATACAACACTTGGCGGCAGCGTCAAAACAATGCGCTGGCAGTATATCAGCTGTTTTGTATTCAGTCCTTCTCTTTCTCTCTCTCTCGTTCTCGCACTTTCCTGCGCACTGTTGTGCCTACGGCTACCTTTGTCGTTCCNCCGGGTCGAGCCGCACTAAGTACAGCCCTTAAGCAAATACCTATACAACACTTGGCGGCAGCGTCAAAACAATGCGCTGGCAGTATATCAGCTGTTTTGTATTCAGTCCTTCTCTTTCTCTCTCTCTCGCTCTCGCACTTTCCTGCGCACTGTTGTGCCTACGGCTACCTTTGTCGTTCCATTTCGAGTGGGCTAATGTCTTTCGAGTGTCATTGAGTACGTTTTTGCACCCTGAAATTTCCTTCTTATGCCAATTTCCTCACTTAAATGGCAGCACTTTATTTTTCAGTTGCTTTTGAGTTCAGTTTTTTCCTTCATTCAGCGCGCTCGTCAACACTAATGGGATTCACTGTATTATTTAGTAAAGATTTTTGCATTAATTGCATTTTTTACGTTTTGTCGCTTTGGTTGGAGCGCTTCAATTGCGGAAGGCGCCTTTGTGCTTAGTAAAAAAAATTTAAATTTCGAAAGGCTCAAATGGCACCTAAAACGGAAATTAATGCAGAGTTGTGTGAATTTGGTGCTTGAAAGTGGTATGAGTTTTAAAAAGTACTTCAGTCCTGGCTCTGTTTAATGAAGGTTAACACAGCTTATTGCTGAGCTAAACAAAGGAAAGTGGAAATATCTGGGTGCGTAACCGGAATATTGGTGTGAATCTTGATATATTGGTGTGGAACCTAGACTATGTACATAGTTGCATACGATTGCATTCACTTAGCACCCACACCGCAATTTGCGACGACTTTATAAAATAATTTATTGAAAGTGCTGGTATCACTTGCTCATGTCCATGGTATCATGGCTATTCTCAGTACTTAACAATTAACTCCTTAGTTCTTTCCTATAGAACCCCTCTTCCTCTACCACCGTCTCGAGACTGTTTATAAACCATTCAAGTCGATTTCAATAGCTCAACTTGCGTGCGCAAATTTAATTTTGACCCCTTAGAAGTGCGATCAAAATTGCTTCCTAAAGATCTTACACGGCGTTCGGAATTATGACTTCTTTAGTGAACCAATCCAAAATAAAATTTAAACTACTTCCTCGTGAAACTCAGGGGATTAAGATTTCATTGTCATACTGCAGGTGGGGTTACAATCCCCATCCCACTAATCGGCAAGATCTTCAAAACTCTTCGGCAGGTGAAAACTTTTCGACTAACAGAAAATGGGGCTCCACAGCAACCAACATTTTCTGAAGTAAATATTAGAGGTTTAGAGCCAATTTGGTCACTTCGTGGGAACAGAAGCAGGATTTCTTTTAGCCTTTTAAACATTTTATATCAGCGACGGCCAGAGAGAGCTTTTGCCATGCGCGTGCTAATGGGATGTTTTTTGGTCTCTCTTTTGCATTGACGGCTTTAAGGCAACAGCCCGCTATGTAGAGCAGTGTTGGAGAGACGGAGCTATTTTGAGGCTGCTATATGAATATTGTATGTAAAGCTTTTAAAAGCTTTGAGCGCGTGGCTTTGATATGGACAGCTCTTATCTAGAGACATACCTTTTTTTGATTTGGCTTTCGTTTGCCTAAAGTTCTTAACAAATATATAAAATTTAAGTGGAGCTTAGACTTTCCGGCTTTATAGGAAAAGATCGCTTAGTTTAGAAGATGGATGAGTGTATTGAACTATACTTCGTGATGAAAAAATAGTTAAGTAATGACGTCTACTTCTTTCGTTGATTTGATTCTCATAACTTATGAACTTCGTGGTAATCCAAATGGACTCAATGTTAGAACGCTAGATTTATGAAGCTCAGCACTATACAGCAAAATAGGTAAAACAGCTATCTACCTTCTGCCCAAGCTTACCAATTCCACAAGGGGTAACTACTGTTGCCTAACTCTAGCAAATGAGTTAAATGTTTTAAGAAGTAATTGGTTATTATTATTGTAGCGAATAAAGCACTGTGACTTTAAACTCTATTGTGCCGCCTTTCTGGAAATTTAGAGTATCTATTAATCTAGTATTCAAGAGGAAGTTTAGTATTGAGCCCAGATATATGGATTGAGCAAAGATATCTGTATTTACTAAATGGTTACCCAAATGCCTGTGTGCATCAGTGCAGGACACCCTTCCAAGATTTGTTGTATAGATTTGGTTCTGTGATAATTCAAATTGCAGTGTCCTCTAAGAATTCCTGTAATAACTCGTAAGTGCTTCTTGGATAAGCTCAGGCGGATTAGTATTTGACTAAAACTTGCAAAAAAAGTGCATTATGACTAAGAGCTAAAATCATGCCTCTATACCCTTGGCAACACTAGGATCCAGCAATTGGTCTATGTGAGATCTTCTGATCAGCCAAGTTAACCTAACCTAACCTAGGACGCATAACATAGAAGACTCCTTTAGTTGGCTAGACTGTATAAGCTATTTATGATCCGAAAAGCTCAAAAACTCAACGCACCGCAATCGTTCTTTTCGGACAAAAAGAGTAATCTATGTGCTAAGTACTTAAAAAAAAGCTTTAATCGAACCTATCTACTTTTTACCTTTGTTGATATTAGAATTTAAGCTAATCACTTTACTACTGGGTATTGTTCGATCACCTCAGTGGCAGCCATGACAGGGGTTCCTTCCATGAAGCTTCCCATAACACAAAAACAGAAACGGGCGCATTTCCTTGGTGTAATGCGTAAACATCATAAATGATATCGCAAGTCCGACGGGAAAAACTGTATTGCATTGAGCAATCGCCACAGTGGAAATCACTTCATTAGGCAGCCGACCGCATTAGGAAAATCTTGGCAGCTAAGATTTATTTTCGGGCTTATAATTTTGTATTTTTTTTTTAATAGTACAAATCGATTCATAGTTCATTCATTTACCTACTAAGCACCTACACGCGCTCGCTGCAGCTTAACAAATTCCCACATCATTAATTAGGCAAAAGGAACGCAACTAAACGGCGGATTAGTAAATTAAGCAGCAATGAAGTCAAAGAAGGCAAGTGTCATATATTACATTTATGGCATTTCACAAATGAAATTGGTCATTTCACTTAGTCAGTCGGATATACAGCAAAAGTAAAGTGTATATAAAAAATTAAAATATGGTTTTACAATCCACACGACGAAATAAAACAATGAAATTGAGGGAAACAATAAAAACAGCAGCCAGCAGCTATATTAATGCTGCGAGCAGCCAATACTCGTAAAAAATGTAAATTTCATTATAATCTTCGTGGGAATAAAATCGATAAATACGAAAATCTAACTAAAGATGCAGCAAGCGCATAGTTTTTTCGTGTGTTTTTTTCGACTGGTAGGCAGGCAGGCCACCAAGTCAATATGCCAGCGGCAAATGTAAACGAACAGAGTAGCTGGGGGCAAGCAACAAGCTATATTATGGATATATATATATATGCACATATGTACATACATAGTTTGTGTGAGTATAGTTGAACATACACTGCCGGAAAAAAGTATTGGCGCAGTGTTTTTCACAATAGATAAATGCAATAATATTTAATAAAATTTTTTTTTCCGCTAATTTTTTAGAAAAATATGGTTCATACTACAATAAAAAAAAAAAAACATAAAAATATAGTTTCTAAAATTTGTGAAAAACTCAGAAGTTGAATAGATTTGCTTACAGATTTGCAACTTTTTATTCAGACCATTTCTATTTAAATTGTTTTCTGGTTCATACTACAACAAGAAATATAAAAAATGCGTAAACAACTCAGGAAAGTTCAATAAAATTGCATACAGATTTGCAACTTTTTAATCATATTTTTTTTTAGAATTTTTCTGAGTATGCAGTTTTGTAGCACATTAAATTTTATTATAATAAATTGCAATTTTAAAGCAGCTAGAACTTACTATTGAATTTTGGCAATTTTTTTACGCATTTTCTTCCATAAAAAAATGTGAAGCACTTTTGACGAAAATATTTTCAAAAATTAATGGGATTTATTTACAACTTCGGCATTTTTTGATACTAAAATTTAATGTGCTACAAATCTGCATTATCGGAAAAAATGTAAAAAATTTGATCAAAAATTTGCAAATCTGTATGCAAATTTATTGAACTTTCCTTAGTTTGGACATATTTTTTTTTAACCATATTTTTATAAAATATTAGCCAGAAAAAAATAAAAATAAAAATTGTTGCATTAATTGTGAAAATACTCGGTGTCAAAACTTTGTTCCGACAGTGTATATGTAAATGTATATTTGGTAAAGAAAAAAATTGAATTTATATACGAAAATCTAAAAAAAAATGCCAAACTAACTGACAATAGGAGCAGTTTTTAGCTGCAGGCGGCGCCGTCGCTGCGCAGCATTCGAAGGCTGTCAATACCTTGGAGATACATACCTATGTACATATGTATGGACCTCTTTCTGGAATCACACTCGCGGCAATTATACGTATTTTAATTTGTTTGTTCAATTTATTATGATTAATAAGCTTATAAGTCGTTGAGTCGCTTACCTGCCTGCTAGAGACAAGGGATTACGTGTATGCCCTGGATGAAGCTCACCGAAATCGCTTTGGTACCTGTGGCAATAAAGTTTGAAAATTTTTTCTCTAATTAATCTCATTGGCAACTATGGCGAACGAGCTGACCGGCGGCGAAATGGGCGCTAATCGTTTTGGTACAACGAAAACGCTGAAATGCTGAGACAAAAAAAAAGTGTCACAAGTGACGTTGTGTTGGTAAAGCGTAGCTCTAATGATGAGTAAATCAACTGAATGAGCTGAAGTTAGCAAGGGAACAGCTTATTAATCGGAAGATTGATGATGTTGGCGCACGTGGAGATTGTAGAAAGCAGCAGGTGCGTGGAGTGTAGTGGACGACTGAAAGTCGCATGAAACCAAAAATAAACCGCAGAATTTTAATAAAATTTAAAAAAAAATACATTTTAATTAATATTGATTTATAAATTTAATAAAAATTTTTTAAAATTTTATAAAATTTATAAATTTAATAAAATTAAAAAAAAATTTTTTTCAATTAATATTAAATTTAATAAAATTTAAAAAAAAAAAATAAATTTTTGCTAATTAATTTAATTTATAAATTTAATACAATTTTAAAAAATTTTGTAAAATTATTTAATAAATTAAAAATGAATATTTTTATTAAATTTTATTGAATTTATTGTACAGAGCTTGAAATCGATAGTAATTGGAAGGAAAAAAGGAACTATAAATGGTTTTTACGGTTATGAAAAAAAGCGATGCTGTTTTCAAAAAAAAATTTGATGTTAAAAAACCGCTATGAATCAGGTAGAAAGGCGCCGCCATAGGCAACACTGCGCCTAAGCTGGGGGAATCCCGGGAAAAAAAAACGTTGACAAAAAGCTGAGCTGAGCACGGAATGTATAAGAGAGTGTTATGAAAAGAATGGCAGCCTTCTGAAGCTGTAAGGGAGCGAGTAGAAATAGGTGGCGGCTGTCTCCTAACATCATGCGCAGGCTATACCACGTAGTTGTAGCCCTCTTTTATTTCAAAATCTTGAAAAAAAAACTGTGTTCTGCCTATCGACATTATTGGAAAACAATTAGCAGGGTGCACCGTGTACTGTTTAGAATCTAAACTTTAGATTACTAAAAAAAAGCTCGCCTCTTAGATTAAAATCTTTCATGAGGGGCTACTGCGTAAGCACGGAAATTTCCTAGAAAAAAGGGCAATCAAGTGCCTAATTCGGTAAACAGTGCCAATAGGCTACTAGTGAAAAGGTATCTCAGCAGCGATTAAGTAACCCTAGGAGTTCTAGTCGCACGAAATCAGACATAAAAATCGAAATTTAGTAGAAGTAGATTTACGGACCTTTAAGCATTGGCGAAGGCTAGAACCACAAACGATGGAACGATGAGCTGTATAAGCCTTACAACGGTATGGACATAGTGCAGCAAACTAAAAGAGGTGTCCCTCTTCCTCTGCTATCACCAGCGGGTTCCGAGTTGAATACTTTCAGAGCTGGACCATCGGCAACGACCTGGCCAAGCCAGTGGAGCCGCTGTCTTATAATTCGCTGCACTATGTCCATATTGTTGTAAGGCTTATGCAGCTCATCGTTCCACCGTCTTCGGTACTCACCTTCGCCAACGAGTAAAGGTTTACTCCTCCTAAATTTAGATTCTTATGTCTTATTTCGTGCGTCTAGAACTCCTAGGGTTACCTCATCACTGCCGTGATACCTTCTCACTACTAGCCTGTTGGGACTGTTTTCCGAATAAGGCACTTCATTGCCCCACTGCGATGAAAAAACTAAGTGGAAAAGGTCTTGGCTTCCCTTGGCATTTCCGTTTGGCGTCAGTGGGTACAAAAGATGAACGATGGGAGCTTTGTTGAACTCGGCCAAAATTGCTTAGGTGATTACAGAGTCAAAGAAGAAGGAGAAGAACTAAGAAATGCAAATAGTCAAAACATCTCATTAGCAAATTTATAATGAATATATCTAGGAGTTTTCTTCTTCTCATTTGGTACTACAGCCGCTTGTATATTTGGGCCGAGTCCAAAAAAATGTGTCCCGTTGCCTCACTCCTTTCTGATATATCTTTACTTGGTACCTCCATTTTTTCGTAGATGCCCTTGTTTTCGTTTTTTATCTATGGATTTAAAGTCGAGTGATCTTTCCACTAGAGCATCCTCATCCATGAGCTTAAGTAGGTCCATGTTGTTAAAAAGCTCCATTCCATCCACTCCGGTAACTGTCACTGACGCAAACAGGGCCATAGATCTTGTATATAATAATTATCTCGAAAATCCCCAAAGCCTTCTCATATTTGTTCTACGGCGTCCACGTTTCTGCGCTCATCATAGAAAATTGTAAAGCGTAGCCTTTGTTCGTCGCGCGAGGGCTCTGCCTTTCAATTGCCTGCCTAGACCAAAGTAGCATCTGTTGGCAAAAGTTATTCTTCGATTTCCAGGCTGACATTATTGTTGGTGTTATGCTTTATCCCAGTTAGACAAAGTCCTTCACTAGTTCAAGGATATAACTGCTAACAATGACGTATACTCCAATGCCTGAAGACATTTATGTGTTGCTAGGAGATACTTTATCTTGGAGGGCAGTGTTGAGAAATTTACTTATTTAAGGAGCTCATTGCCTATGTGAGTGGACGACTACGCTTAGAAAAAACTTCAGTGGAGGAGCTCAGAGCACGGGAAGGAGAGCATAAAACTCGCTCGGTTCCTAAATGAATACCCTGGGAAACTCGTCGTGTTGATAGAAACATCCATACGACGTGGCGTGAAAGGTCTGCGACAATACCATAAGACGACACTTTGGACACTTTGAGGCAAGCCCTGTTAAGGAGTTACACAATCCGTATTTGAATCTGCAGTAGATTTACTCAGGCACAGGCTCGATAGAAAGGAATGAGCCGAAAAGCTCAATGTACCCCTCAGATCTCTTCAGGCAGCTCTCGATCAAATTTTACAAGAGAGAAAACCGGGCGTTGAGGAGTGTCGCTCCTATCCACAATACGTTCTGTGCGATATTGCATAGCTTTCCCTCTTCGTTCCTCTCAATTCCGTTTCAAAGCATTCGCTTCGATTGCATTATCATCTCATTTCACTACACTTTGCACGCTTTCCACTTATCTTGCACTCAGCGCAACATTGGTTTTATCGCGCAATCCAATTGGCAACACTTATCTACTTACCAACTCACTCACTCACTATTCCCTTGCCTGTCCTCTCTCACTTTCAGTCGGCCATCTCTTCAAGCTGGCAATCAAAAATTCCATTTTCATACCTCGAACAATTTCATTTTATTTTATACTTACGTTTTTTTTTTACTATTTTGCCAGCGAATTTCCATTTGTTTATTTTTGATTCACTTTTAACAACTGATTTCCAATTTGCGATAAGCTTGCGCGCTTCTGCGTCAATTGTATTATGCAACGAAGAACAACGAATAGCAGCGCGCAGCGTGACAACTAAAATGGCCAACCAAGCGACCGCGGCCGCTGTGGGTACTATTTGGCGTAGGACCAATGTTTCATAACCATAGCACGCCCTCTTCCGCTAGCAGCCAAGTCATGTATGTACATAGCTAATATTTTGCCAAATTCGCAATAGAAATAAAGAAATTATTAAGGTAAAAAGTGCTGCGACATATGTTGCAACACAAGCGAGTCATAAGCTCGCTGCTACTAGCTGCTACCCATATTGCCAAAGGCAATAGTTTTTTTAAGCTTGCAACCGACTGTTATTTTTGCTCCCTCCTGCTGCCGAATGCAGCGGCGTCCGCATTGGCTGTGACTGTGCCTGTGGCGCTGTCGGGCAACAAACTTGCCACACAAATGTCACTTGTGCTTTTGTCTTTGCTGTCTTTGCTCGTGTGCAGCGCGCTTTTTGTTTTGAAATTCGATTTCCATCGATTTCGATTTTTTTTTTGGTTGTCCGCTTGTTTACTTCGTTTTACTTCATTTCATTTGTATTTCCATTTTCTGATAAGCATCTTAAATGCCTGTTCATTCCAATTTGTTGCCAAGTTGCTGCTGCTTGCTGTGTACGAGTGCTTCTGCTTCTACATGGTGGAGGTTATGGTGGTGGTGCCACCAGTGGCTGACTGCTGTTGTCCCACTGGTCGTGTGCTTGCCAACAAATTCCAATGAATGTCGAACAGCCGCCGCCAGAGACGCCACAGTCGGTGGCACTAGCAGCAAGCCACTATTGCCAGTGTCAATGTACACTGTCACTGCATTCGCAGACTGGTTTCCCGCTGCTGCAGCTCCTGTCTCCAGCTCTTACAGCCACAGCCACAAATTCAGCTTCTCTTATCCTCCCTTCGCTGGCGTGTGGTATTCTCGTCTAACCGCCGCTGTTTGCGATTCGTTGCTTATCGAATATTGTAGATATGAATAGAGTCTCATAAGGTGGAACACAAAAAAGGGCGTCCAAGCACGATTTCTCTAAAGGAAAATAGGATATTTAAAAAGCAAAGTATGCAGTAAATATCTAATTCTATTACGATTAGCCACTCAGCAGCAGCTGCAATGACTTGCGCGCACCAATAAGTTGCTGCTGCACTAGCCGCTGGGACCACTAGCTCACCTTGCTCTTGGCTATTTACGGCTATGCCCATGTCTATGCTTGTGTGGCGCGCTCATGTCTCCATGCGCGCCCCCTTTATCCGTGGCTATGTCTAGGCCAGCCTCCATTGCTTTTGGGTGTCAGTGCACTTGTTTTTCTGAGGTGCTCAGTTGACATTGTCGCCACCGTCTTCGTTTTTTCGCTTGTCTTTTGTCAAAGGCAGCCCATTTTCCTCGTCTCTTATCGCGTTGCCATCGACGACTCGAAAGGTCAGCGCTTACAGAAGAAAACGTGGCGTTTTTGTCAGCGGTGGCTAGAAAAATGCAGCTGCCACTAGAGCCACTGTCAGCGCCACCGATTTGCTGTTAAGATATCGGCCGATGAAGTAACGAGCAATGCGTTGGCAAAGTGGTGGACAGACGGACATGTTAAGCGTGGTGAAGGTCGCTGGGATGAAGAGTACTGGGCGGGGTATAGAGATTATATGGTAGAAGAGATGAAGAGAAGGCGAAAGGCAGTTCAGAAACTGCATAATTTTGCGCGAAAGCGATAGATGGAAATCATAGTCGAAAAGTTCGGATAAAGTTAGAGGCAAAGTTAGCTCTGAATCTGGCTAATGGGTAGCGGGAGGAATTTTTTAAGTTGAAGCGATGCATGCGGAGATAAAAGCGGAAAAAATTTGTCAGCATTTGGAGTAGTTCAGTTGCAGAGGACTGTCTTTTTGTGACAGGACGCTAGGAGTCCGAAGACACCTCAGTGAAGCAGCACTGAATACAAGGAGTAAGCTGAGCGCGGTTTATGAATACCGTGGCACGAACTGTCAGAGGAAGGTATAGCCTGAGAAAGGGACTGCCTTTAAAGCTATTTTAAGTTGAGGGCAGATATACCCTGCTGCGTTGGTGATAGGTATGATTCATCAAGCTTCAGTTTTTATTATAGTTCAGAGCCAAACCCATCAGAATCGCCTCCATTAGAGCATCACAGATATCGCTCCGTGTCCTCCGTACCACCAGCCTAACCGAACAGTGGTAACACTTTAAACCTCCGGCGCTCGCCTACTCAATTAACCATATATTTCCTCTTATCTTTCGCGCTCTCTTCTCCGCCCATTATCTGACCCTTTGTTTTCGCCACCAACTCATCAGCATCTGCTGACGCTCTTGTTTCCCATGTCACTTTGATTTCTCGCCTGCGTCTTTCGTCCTCAATTTGCGTGACAAGCTTGTCGTCAATTCCAACTCTTTTGCATTCACAAATCTCAAACCTGATTAGCTTAGTTAGTTTCCGTCATCGGAGCGCCGCTGTCGCCAAAACAATGTCCGCATCACTTTTGAAAGCCACAAAAAAAATGTTAAGAAATATGCTAAAAAATTTAACTCTTCCGCCACACTTTTCGTCGCAAACTAGTTTATATTCACTTATAGTAATCCTTTTTGCTTCCCATGTCAACCTTGTCATTTCAAAAGATTCGCTTCTCTTCCTATTTTTTTTTTTTTCTTTTTGCGCAGATTTGTAATTTTACTACGTCTCTTCATTGTTGTTTGTTCATCTCCAGCGTAGCTCGCACATCTTTAGGCGCCTTTATCCAGCCACTGAGTTAAGGTCTCAGTTCGTGTGTGTGCGCCTCTGCGCCACATTCAACGCATTCAATTCGCGCTTACTCGAGCGCGCGTATAGATTTGAATTTTGTACGCCTCGTTTCGCAGATTTGGTGGTACTTTGTTGGTGATGACTGGCTGGCGCCTGCCGGCATGCCTTTGTCGTCGCTGTTGTCGTAGCCGCTGTTGTTGTAGAGAACAACCTGCAGACAATGCTGTACACAAAACACACGTTGTTGGCTTGTTGGACGTTTGCAATCGTCACAATCGTCGTCGTCGGTTTCATCGTTTGCTCTGCGTTGCTCCGCGTTCGCTTCGTTTTTCCATTTCTATTCCAGCCACCCGTATCTTCTTCTCGGCTGCCTTCGTTCGATCTTCTTGCGAAATCTTTGTCTTGCTTTGCATGCGCGCGCAAAGACAAAAGTACTGACCGCACATCTCATCAGACAATTGTCGTCTGTGCGCATGCGACTTGGTCTTTATGTCTGTCCCTTAATTCGTTCATCTATTCGTATGTCCGTCCTTGTATCCAACTATGCTTACGTCTGCGCCATACTCCGCATTGATTCGTCCTTCGCCTGCCTGTCTGCCTACCTACCCATCTTAGCCACATTTCGCTTTTGGTGGTGACTGGCGTCTGCGGCACGTTTGCATGTTGCCCACTGCTTACACACATGCGGTGTGGCGGCCTCTTACGCTAGTAGGGCTTTTTGGCGACGCCACTTGTCATCATCATGACCAGCCGACCGATCGTCCAAGTGGCAAGAGAGCTTTGTATCGATCCGCGTGCATGTTTCGGCTGCTGCGGCAAGCATTCAACATTGTGTAAATGTTGTAAATGAGGCATCTTTAATTTTCCACTTGTATCCCAACCGCCATGAAGGTCTTTCGCGGCACGGCCTGATTTTCGCAAAGTTCGCTGAGGGTTTTTGCGCTGTTTGTGGCGCCAGGTTAAGCGCCATAAGTGCCGCTATAGTCGCTGCCGTCCGTCATCAAAGCATCGTACAACATGTAGTTTGTAGCAGTAAGCAGCCAGCAACTGCTTAGCTTAGTCCAATTACCACTACTGACTTCGGTTGCAATCGCAGTCGCTGTTGTTTGTATGTAAACAAGTGGATTTGCTGCTCGGTTCTTTGCCTTCTAAGGTATCAGCAAATTTATTTCGATTAACTGCATTGGCTGAGCTTTTCAATTATACCGACAAATACTCGCTGGCGTCCATAGACCGAGGCGGCTTGTAAGTATGCGAGGTAATCTTGAAATATTTCTAATTATTTTTGATATTGCAAATTTATATTAGTGTTTTTTAATCAATTACAATTCGCGTACTCAGCATTCCTGGCTGATTGCGTTTCGTTCTTGGTAAAGGCGGCCAATAGTGTGGGAAACTGATTCAATAGGTTGTTTTGGGCTGATGAAAACACGGCACTCCAGCTGTAGGGCTCAGTTGCTCAACTGCACTTTGTCTGCGTTCGATTATGATTCTTCCTCCGCTAGTCTAGGGATCTAGTCTAAGGTTTATATTGGATGATTGGGTTATTAAAAATGATCTTCTATAGCCCATGCTGGCTCCTCTAAGGTTTTATTATCAGCAATATCCCTGCTCGACTTATAACACAAATCCCAGTAAAGAACAGTCTTACTGATTTCACATTTCCTCCACAGCAAAGAACCATCGGTTTTTGTCTCCACTGGGTATTTGACCAATGCTTTTTACTTATCCACCCGTTTTTCTCAACTGAATATATTGATAACCACGGCTCTTGCCTTACATTTTTATCCATAAAATATTGAGAGACATATCCGTGAGAGAAATTTTGCTCAAAGTGCACCTCTTTTATAGCAAAACTCCCCCCAAAGAAAACGAGCCCTCACTGCAATCCGCGTAGGAAGTTCCGGCAGTTGAAGGCCTGTTAAAAGCTAGAAACCGGTTATAGGCATCTTCAAAGTTAAATTGGCGCTCTTCACAAGATGAGCGAGCTCTTTCACCTAGCTTCTCACGCCAACTATATTAGCTCGACTCACCACGCCTCTGAGATAATGCCTTCGTACGTCAACATAAATCATTTCCACTGCGTTCTTTTTGAAAATATTGGTCTTTCCACATCTTAACTTATGCAAATAAGAGCTCCTCGGATGGCGAGCCAGCTTTTCAATCTCTGGTTTTCAGAAAGGGTTATTCGTTTTTTTTAATACTTTGCCAAATTTAGCTCTAAAAAGGTAAAAGTGAATACCTTTCCTTGGAAAAAAAACTGGATATCCTCCTCAGTTTCCCTTCTAGGTTCAGCTGATCAGAGATTTTCTAAACGCTCTGATTCGCTTTATCAGGTCCAGGACGTCACTAGTAATTATTTCCATTAAATACTAAGTAAATATATGCCTCTCCGAATTTCTTCAGTTGAACTAGAGCTCTCCGCAAGATTATCTGGCTATTAAAGCAATGTTTGCGCTTCAGAAGATATGGTGGACCAGCATCGTCAATATGTCTAGAAATGTCTAATATCGTCATATTTGGAGTCAAAAATATCTACCCGATCTAAATATATAAATTCCAATCTTATCTCCTGTCACTCCGGACCACTATTCTGATCATACCGCTCCTTAGACTAAACTCACGATCAGCAAAGCAGCGTAAAACTACGACAGGTTAGAAAACCAATGCGAGTTTTAGAGAGACTAAAAGATATACTCTAACTGGGTTAGACACGTTTAGGCCACGATGTATAGAGACAGAGGTGTTTCATTAGGCAGTACCGTTACTCTGTTTATGGCTGATTTGATAAAATCAGCTTTTCGTGTGACATCATTATAGAAATGTCGGCGCTAAGTTTGTTCTCGGGTAGATGAACACAACTATGATTTCCTTACAAATGGCGACCGACGCTACTTTTTCTCTCCTTCAGCTCCCTTACTCGTTGCTGTCCTGACGTCATCACCCGAAGGAATGCACAATCTCCGACCAACCTCAGATGTTATTCACCTTGAAAGAAGTGATTTTAAAAGTCGACGGAACCTTCTGTTACTTGACAGAGTCCACAATTATCCCTTGTTTCGCTGTTGGTGCATCTGGTCTATCGCATGCCAAGGAGTCACCACACTTCAGTTTAAATGGCACTTATGCTGTCGGCTAAATTCATACATTAATAAATTCGCTCATCGCTAGCATCTTAGGGGAGCAAACGGAGAGTATATCTCGTCTGTTGGTGCAGAGCAAGCCACGAGATTATCTACCTACTCCGTGAGGACTTTGGGCTAGAAGATAGCCATCGTAACCGCTAAACTTGGGCCATCGCATGATCAAAAACTATTTCAGCCTCACCTTAGTGACACCGACGTCGCTTAAGAGGTCGTCTCCTTGGTCCCACGCACTTACCTCTTCCATATCCAGATCCCAAAAAAAAAAAACAAATGCGCAATCCCAAGGAGAGAAGAGTTGCATGAAGTACACTAAATACAACACTGGCAGTTTACCATTATCCGACTAAAAAGTTGTGTATTACCCAGCTTTGGCACAAAAGCCAACCGCACAGAAGCAATCACTTTACAGTGTTTAGCAAAATTAATCCACCGAGGCATATTTCTTCATCACCACTACATGTCAATCGCGCAATTACAATCCTGGCCAAGAAAAACGCATAAAAAACCGGTCAAGGCTCCACGCAATCCTATACTCGACTTACCGCCCTTTCCATTCACGCCGCCAAAATCTCACCACACGAGGAGACAATAAAAAATCATTACATACGATTGCTAGCGCCTGATGTAATTAATTTAAACCGCCAGCCACTACCGTCACCACTAAACTGCCATTTGGTTGAATACGCTGAATAGGCTGAATAGGCAGCCGACTAAGTCTGTTAACGATCGCACGCTTGCCACCAACCGCGCACTACAACAACAACAGCAGGCAATAAATGAGGCGAAGAAGAAAGCAATGTTGCAGCATTACATAAATTGATAGGCCTATCATGAAACGCTATCAGCAGCACCAACAGCGGCAGCCTAATGAAGGTGGATAATTTTATGAGCCATAGAGTAAAAATGATACGACCGAACCGCTGCTGGTCGACTGTGACTACTGTGGTGTGGTGCGGTGGTGGTGTGGTGTTGTCCTTGCAACGCTGACCACCGCGCGCCAACTTGCTGCCCGATAGTATGCAGTAGTAGCAGAAGTTGCTTTGTGTGCTTGTCATTAGCCAGGCGCGCAATCGCGCCGCCAAATCTGTCCGTGTTATAGCGAGCGCCGCACCGCGCCACGCTGCGTTGTGTAGTAAAATAGGTCTTTTTACGATTGTGTTTGCTGATGAGGTTGCGTGCTTGCTCTGCGTGGATATACGCACGAAGCGACGGTCGGATAAAGGGATGGTGGAGCTGCGTATGTTGTCAACACGCTTTGTTGACAAATGTGGCAATCATATGCGAAGAAGATAGGCGAAGCGCACAATAACAGCGCGTACATTTAACTACTGGTAGCTAGTAACTGGTAATTTGAGCGGTGCGTGTGTGCGGCTACGATGGGCTACCGATATTGGGGAATATGTTTTATTTTTACGCGTTTCATTTTCGTTGTCGTATTTTTATATTCTTCTCTGCCAATTGCGTTAATTACCATGCCAGCCTGGGAATTGGTCATTTGTGTCGCTTAGCGCGTAGGTTCATCAATCGCAGGCACCATCGCTTTAGCCGAGTACATGTGTGAACAAAGGATGTGCGCGCTAATAGCGCTTTTAGTGTACGCGCGGGATAGATAAGCGCCTTTGAACGCGCGGGCGCTGATTACATTTGGCCTGAATTGAAGGACAAGCATATCCTGCGGGTAGGCGGTAGGCAGCAAGGAAGTGGTGCAGAAAGCGTTAACACGCACAAATAGAAAAATAACCGCGAGGCGCCGATAAAGTTGCGCAAAATAAATAGAGGCTTTGATTAGTAGAAATGGGCTGTTCGAATGGAGGAAGGAGCACAGCAAGCAAAACAAAAATAAGCATTCCGTTTTGACCAGCGGCAACAAAGCAAAGTAATTCGATTGATGAGAAAATAATTGAACGCGATAAATGCTAAGCGATAGCCAACTCAGAAATGGTGTGGTTAATAAAGGCGATGGTTGGTTAATTTAATTTGGATATGTGTTGCTGTGCTTGCTATTGCGCCAGTGGCGGAAAACGCTGGACAAAAAATGTATGTGGCTTGAAGAATGAAGTTTGTGCCGTTACTGAAATAAGTTTCGGAGGGGAAATGAAAGTCGTTGGAGTGAGAGCTCATGAAGTAGTGGGAGCTCGTGAAGTAGTGCGTGGAAGCTACAAGATCCAAGCATAAATTTTAGCTTTCAAGGTCTGTTTTAGAAATGAAAGGCAGGAGCGTGTAAGAACATACTAGATGTTGCGAGATCACTCGCAGTGAATTTGGGTTAAGTAGTCTTAAATTACCACAATATAGAAAAAAGTATTTAGAGCGCTAAAGCCGAACTGACTATATGCTTTTCACGCCCCTAAAGGTGGGTTCACCTTGGTTGGCGGCTTTAATGAATTTCAATACGTCATACAGAGAGCGATAGCTGCACTCTGAAATATTCTGCAGGATAGGTTCACCGAGTATCGTTAGCCCTATCCTTGCGAGGGCTGGCCACTAACACCACAACAGCTACAGAATCTATTGAAGGGCAGTTATATATATACTTTCGGCATACACCCCAACGGGCCAGTGCCCTGTCCACACTGCAGAAAATTTGTAAGCATCTTTTTTGCCCATTCCTAAGAGAGCTTTGGTTCTTAGTGGGTCGTAGGACACCCAGAACTGCCGCGCAATCCTGTACAGTTCCATCTCTGCTTGGTCTTCGAGTGATAAATTTCGGCGCCAGTGTCCACCGCGTGGGACACATTCAGTGCGGAGCTGCTCCTTGTTAGTTTGTCGGTTGCCTCGTTTCCGTAAATGTTCCTATGTCCCGGGACCCATATTAAGGAAATTTCGTCTACTAGTTGTGATCTAACAGAGGTAGAGGAGAATGCCTGAATGGCCGCTTGGATGTCCGAGAGGATGTTCAATAAAAACCCCTGCACCAACTCTGCATCCATCTTTGACCCGTCCGTTAAGAAAGTTAATCGCTGCAAGAACTGGACCTTTTCTTGATTCCAGTCTTTGCAGCTTGGGCATTTCGTGCGGGGTTTGTGGTGAATCAGGTCTTGGACAGCGCTTTAATTTCAGACAGTAGTGCGTCTAGGATGGATCCGTGCCCGTATGAACTCTCCTTCCAGAACCCTAAAGAACGCAGGCTGATGGTCCTTCGGACAGGATCTTATTGCACCGGTTACGCCAGCAGCTGCTGACCTTTGAATTTGGACTATATCTATGTACCCTAGTTTTGAGTGGTTGGTGATCCTAAGGAGCGCTTGGAGTAACTTTTTGGAAAAAATCTACAGGATTTCCACGTATTTTCGTTGAATTCTTGACAGTGCCGAGCATAAGCATAGTGGGTGCACCAAGCGACCCATAATACTCAGGAGGATTCTCAACTCTGTTTAATATTTCTAATCGTGAGTGAAGACATTCACAATTCTGAGGATTTGCAGATGTTTGTCGTTTTGTTTTGCTTACAACTCAATTCCATAATCAACAAACTGGGCAAAGAAATATTTTATAGACTCCATGAGGATTCAAAAAACGCTGATACTTGCTCGATTACACTACTAGGATCATACGGGAGAACATTATCTGATACCTGGAGTTTCGTAGAACAGGTGTGCGATTCTTAATAGATGAATTAAATGGTTTGTTCAGACAAAGGCTGCAGATATATATACCCTTCCTTCCTTGACTATCTCTTTTCCTGTAGTCTTTGGGTTCTTTTTAATTAAATAAAATCAAGTCCTCTTCCACTTAGTCTTTCCATCGCAGCATTGGCCGTCGTCAAAGTGTAAAGATCCGCAAATCTTCCGCTAAAAACTTTGTTTTGGCCAGTCCCACGTACGATGTTGACATCAATCAAGCTTCTGCGCTATACAGTAGCATGGAAATAATTTGTTTGGTTCGTGGGGAGATTGTTTTACTTCTCAGTTTCTTACTCAATTCTTTGGTATTGTAACTGTCTACAATGAAATGAGTGCCAATTCGTGGTGCGCTGACTGTTTATTTTGCTTCCACATTCAACATGGAAAAGTGAAAAGAGGTGCCACGGCTGCTGAGACCGATCGTGTCGATATTCTTGAACGATCATCTTCTCCCACAGTAGTTACAAAAAAGTCTTCGGATGGAGCGCTGCGCTCTCAGAAACCACTTTAGATATCGAACTGCTCAGAAGGGTATGTGTTCGCTTTCGAGCTTTCAGCAACACTTAAACATCAATAGCAGACGTGTCTTGCTTCGAGCAAACTTGAGTTACTCGCTCAGTTAGCAGCCACCACCAGTAGCTCACTTATTCTTCAGACATGAATCGAAATTTCAATGCGCCTTAATCGGCTTGTAGGTAATCGACTCCACCGGGCTCGACTTGGGTTTTGGTGCCTCATATTTTTTACATTTTTTATTAGAAATTCTAATTTCGAATTTTAAAGCTAAAATTAGAAATGAAAGGCAAACAAAATCCCTCAATCAACTTATTTGTATTAGTATCCCTTTTCACATTCACCTATCTCAAACCTGCAGTGTTATCCCCTTCTATGCAGTATGACCAGATGATCGCAAAAACCGGAGCTAAATTGATTTAAAAAAAGGGTAAGAAAAAGTTATATCCTATGAAATCCAAGTTAAAACGAACCATAACCAAACAAACTTTCACCCAACTTGACAGATTTAGCGAACGCGTTTTCTTTAAATACCTTTTTAAATCTTTTTCATTGAAAAATAAAATAAAATCTGTTAAACTTATAACGGCTACGTTACTCGTACTTCAAGGTATGCAAAAAGGAGCTCGATTTAAGATTGGAAAAACTCGGAAATTTCGATAACAGAAATACGGAAAATAGTCTCTGGGGGCATTAAACTAAACAAAAATTATTATTTTATTCGTCAGAGTACACTACGAAAACAAGATTATATTTTTCTCAACTAAATAGTACTTTGCACAGCCATTGTATTTTTTTAACAGTAAACGGTAGTTTTTGAAATACTAAGAATTTTTAGTATGACCAATATTTTTTATTCAATTAGTTCCAGTCCGAATTTTGTTATGAATACTTGAAGTAAAGAAAGGCCAGAGGTCACCAAGCTAGACCTAAAGTTCGGGGACTATCGCATAAAATTAAATGCTAAACCAAGCCACAAGCATGGTTCTAGAATAAAGCATTTTGTCTATAAAAAATTTAAACATGTTATCAATATGAAATAGAAATCAATAAATCGAATACTTCAATCAAAACCAAAAAAAAAATATCACCAAAAGAAATCCCACGAACTTGTAAATTAAAAGCTTAACAAATCACATTGAATCTTCTTATTTTTGTTTGACGCTGCAACAGCCTGAGCGATTTTAGCCGAAACTAATAAGGCAGGCCAGTTATTTCCCGTAGTTTGAATCGTAGACTAATCATAATTAAAAATTCAATAGCATTAAACGGTAAAATCCATAAATTCGACCCCTAAAAATATGAAGCAATAAAAATGCAGTGAATTAAGATTACTCCCTTTGCCGCGCAACAGTGAATTCAAATGAGTTCGCCACCAACCAAAACTGACCTCAAAAATTGACCGTGAGACAGTCCACAGCACAGACGCCCTCCGTCATTCATTCCTACATTCATTCATTTGTATCGCAAGCCATTTAAATGCATGCAGACACAGCGGCCGCGCAAGCGCATTATCATAACTCCAAAGAGTTGTTTGTAAGTTGTAAACCTCTTTTGCTTACCATTAAGCATCGCCGAACACTGATCACCAGCACTGATTACAGCCACTGTACACTGTTGCTCATTTTTAATCGAAAGATTTCGGTGGTTGTGATGATCATCATAAAATATCGCTGCATATTTAATACAAAACCACAAAAATTATACACAAAAGGCACAATTAATTAATTCATAAAATGCAGCAATTAAATATGCTACTACAACAACTACAAAGAAAATAAAGAAACAATACTGCAAGCATTGACTAACTACATGTTAACCCACAAAGGCCTAAAAAGTCCCACACAAAATGGGTGAAGTGGTAACATAAGTATAATGAACGTTAAGTGCTGACGCCCGCGTGGTTAGAGGTGCGTACTACCACTCCGTAGAACCTGCGTTCGATTCCTCATCGCAGAAATATCTAAATTAGAAAAAGAAAAAATTTCTACTCGGAGTATTTCTGCTATGAAAAAGCTGTTCATTTACCGTTCGGAGGTGGCAGTCCCTCCATTTTTGTAGCAATATGAAGACGCACAACACAAATTTGAGTAGAAGCACGGCCAAATATTCAGCAAAATTGTAGGCGCCAAGGTATTGTTATTATTAAGTTCAGGAGGTCGTTTTTATTACTGTATGTGAAATACAGAAAAAAAGGAGGAACAAGAAATTTTAATTATAGAAAGTTAATTAAATATATATAGCGTAAGGCAATAAACTTGCATCTCAAAAAAGCTTAGCCGCTTGCGGTGAATAATGCATAGAAGGGTTTTTAAATAAATATAGGATAACTAGGCAATACATTAGAAAAGCGATCCAAAAACCTGCTGCTGAGTCCAAACTATGATATCCAAAGTAAAATAAATTTATAAAAAATTATAAAAAATACATACACTAGCCAGAATATGTTTCCGTCCATTTTTTTTTTAATTTTTGCAATGTTTTTCGTAATAAATTTTTACGTTAATTTTTAATAGAAATATAGTTCATTCTGCATCAAGTCGCATATAAATTAATGATTACAAATTGTTATAAAATTTAGGAAAATTCGACAAATTTTCACCAAAATTTTCATCTTTTTAACAATTTCAAAAATCAACGGTAGTTTATAGCCCCTTAAATTTGCACTTTATCATACTGAAATTGAGTGAACTACAAAACTGCATACTCAAAAAAATTCTAAAAAATTTTGTCTAAAAGTTGAGAATTTGGGTGAAAATTTGTCGAATTTTCCTAAATTTTGTAAAAACTTTGAATCAGTAATTTATATGCCATTTGATGCAAAATGAGCTATATTTCTATTAAAAATTAACGAAAAAAATTTTAAACGAAGAACATTGCAAATATTTAAAAAAAAAAGACACTTTACGGAAACATATTCTGGCTAGTGTATTCCCAAAAAAATGCGCACAGCTAATAACTGAATATTAACAGCAACTGCAAATTAAAAACGTTCAAACAAACTTTTCGTAAACTTGGTTTTAAACGAAAGACTCAAGCAGCGAACTTGGCGCGTCTTGACGCCTTTGCTACACCTTTTCATTCGCCACATATTTGCCTATCGCACAAATCGTGTACCAAAAAAAGCTATTCAAAATGAGATTCTTATCAATTCGATGAATTTATTTTGTTGTTAATTTTGCGCTTCATTTTCTAGTATTTCGCTGCTAGCCATGCGCAAATGCTACAACAAAGCAACATTTTTGAGTACCTTGTGTTGCTTTGCACGGCAAACAAGGTCAGACAGTAGCCGTCGTTATTGGTGTGGCGATAAGCATCAAATCAATGTTTTCATAGCTACTGAATAAAAATGAATGCTTAAATATTTTTGCGCTTGTTTTGCGGTTGCTTTTTTTGTGCATGCAAATACAATTTCATATTAAAAGCTAATGCTAACCGCTTATCTAACGGATGCGCCTTAAATGGCAAGGCACTTTTAGTGTAGCGAAAAAGCTTAATTAAAGCAAACTTTTTTTTTTTGGTTAGTTAAAGCAATTTCTGAAGTTTGAAATTTTGCTTCTTTCTTTGAATTGTTAATTTTTTTAATATTTTTATTATTTATTTTAAATTGAAATTCTTTTTGGAATTTTTTTTTAATTTTGCCTTCTCATTCTCTTTATTTTCGTTTTTATTTCTAATTATAAATGCTTGCTTACCTTAATTGCTTGCTTGTTTGTTTAAAAAAAGTTAGCCGCGCCAATTTGTGTTCATTAAAGAGCGACGCATAAATTTTCACGCCAACACCATAAATGCCAATCGTTTGGTGGCAAAAATGAGGTGACACTAAAATTAAAACAAAAGACAGCGCGCACAGGCAAGCGTTGCTTTCATAAAAAAGGTGAAAAATTAATTTTTGTGAGCTAAGCGACAGCAGAAAATATGTTTTTTAAGATTCGTTGCGAACAAAATAAAAAATTGTTATTAGCTTGAGTAATTGGTTTGCCTAAAATGTAGTAGAGCATTGTAGCTTGAGACGCGTAAAAACGTGCAGAAAAGGAACAATGAACTAAAGACTGGGTGGAGTAATCTAAGTGCCATCAGCCGTTTGAGGCGTCGCTTGAAGACTACTGCTTCTGGTTCTGAGATCGCAAGTTCGAATCCGCTTGGAGGTAGACAAGATTTCCAAACCAAATCAATCTAAATTATTTCAATTTAAGTATAAATTTGTAGATCTAATTCCATTTTAGAAAAGACGATAAATAAATAATTGCGCCATGAAAATTAAATGAAATAAAAAAACATTTATACTTTAAAACAAAATAAAATTAATAATTAATTAATGAAAATCTCAAATATAAACAAGTAAGAAAGTCTAAGTTCGGGCGGAGCCGAACATTA
>NW_016160491.1:63369-63899 GCF_001687245.7 Rhagoletis zephyria | reverse complement strand
CTTCTTCAGATGGTGTTGAAGAGTCTACAGCGAAGAGTACGCCACCGCCTCCTGTCTGTCCTCCCTATTTTGTCTATAGATATTATAATTATTTGGAAGAATCTCTGAATTGAAAATGTGAGGTTTCAGCCAAGTTTCAGTTAAAGAAAGAATATTATAATTACATTCAAGGCCTTTAAAGTATAAGTTCGTTAATTTAGTATTTAAGCCTCTTACATTTTGGTAATAAATACTTAAAGCAGATTTAATAATTAGTTTTTTGATTCAGTGTTATGACGGGGAATATTAGCTAAGTTATCTACTTTTTTGGGCCTATATTCGAATTCACGAACCAAAGCTCCGGGGGCCAAAAAGAACTCCTAAGCGGCGCATTAAAATTATCTAAATTTACGTCAATTTTAAATGAAGAAATATTTCTTTCGTAATTAAAATTAAATTTTCTGATGCTTAAGTCGACAGTTGTAATTTTTGATGAGATATAAAGCTTTATATCGTCTTCGGTAGTGTCTCTCGAAAATCTAGAAACAAAG
>NW_016160491.1:59173-63344 GCF_001687245.7 Rhagoletis zephyria | reverse complement strand
CTAGTGAAAATTAATTAAATTTACTTTAATATAAAACCAATAACTTTCCCTTATCTTCAATTATTTCACACTCTGATGCTCATAAGCACTTTTTATCACTACTTTAACACAGAATTAGCACAATGAACTTAGTAAGTAGAAAGCCAAAATCAGAGCACAATAAAGTACAACCTCACAGCTTGACGTTTGCTTGAATAATTTGCGAAGGAGAAATAGCTTTAAGAGATTTTTGTTGATTTGGAATATCGGCCTTGCTTTTCGCACCGCATTCGTCGCTTGTAAGGTACAGATTTTTAGAGCCAGAAGCAACAACACTATCGTCAAGCACAACAGGGGGAGGCGGAGTGCGAAGGGAACTTCTATGTGCAAGAGCACACACTTCACAGCGAAATGAGTTTACCAAAAACTCGACATCTGCCTGCACGATATTGACACAACGCAAATGAAAAAGTTCATTGCACTGTACACATTGAATTTTAGCTTGATGGGCTCTTTGCACTCTATGCCCACACAAACAAGGCATGCTTATGCAAATCAAATCATGTATTTGTATGTATATTAAAAATTAGAGTCACTATCTCATTAGATTTGCAGCGAAAAACAGAGAAACGAAAAGAAAATCAGGAGCGCTCAAAAACACGTCCGCACGACACGACTGCCATAGATATAATATTAACGCACAAATATTAAAATTGTTATTTGGTTTTTTCGTATGCTCACATTCAACAATTGCACCAAGATGACGTCACGCACACAGCTCATGCTGTCAAAATCACAAAGAGCGGATTAGCGGTACCGCGATTGGCGCAATCTCTATTTCTCTCAATCATGGTTTCACCCATATACGAACAGCGGTAGCGGAGCAATGATTTCCACGCACACAGTCTCATTAATTGAATCGTTTTTATCCAATGGTCGGCATACTAGCGCATTCAAACGATTCAATAAGTGGGACTGTGTGCATTGCTTACCTGGCGCTCTTCGTATGTGAAACACACATGTGCTCAGAGAGCGCTAAGCATTGTTTAGGGGTGGCTCACAAGCATGAATATGTTCCGCTCTCAAACCAAATCGTGGTTGCCTCAACTAAGATTTGGTAACTATGACCAAACCATGTGTTGAAAGAAAGCTTATCTGTATTAGCAGAGCTTAATGACATCCTTTTATGAACCATTCGTAAAGTTGAATGGAATTTTTGAGAAATGTGCTTAAAAAAAAATATTTATTAGTATTTACCAAACCCTTCAACTAAATTAACGATTTGTTACAACCTAGATGAATATTAGAAGCTTTAATATATTTAGTTATAATTACCAACCCATGGTAATAGTTCCCAATCCTTGGTAACAGTTCCCAAATATTGTCAAAATTCGGGAACTAAATAACTTTAGTTGTTGAAACTAATCCTTTTTCTCAGTATATGGATAAAAAGCATGCACAGCGGTGACAACACATACACACATACATGGTATGACATAATGCACTAATCGCGCGCTATGATGTTGATTCAAACCAATGGTCGGCACGCCATAGTACAATTGTACAAGCTCTCATTACCAGTGTTGCCAGAACTTTCTGGGCCAACCGGCTAGATTGGCAAAAAAAACCGGCTAAAAACGGCTAAACTGTTTCAACTAAATTTCACATGTTTTATTTAAATAAATCATAAGTAGAAAGACTAGTTCTTGGGGAGAAGTTGCAAATTCAAGCTGGAAAAAATGTTGGCGGCAAAAATTTGCAATTAGAAAAAAACATATGAATGTGGCACATGGTTGCATTTTTTGTCGACAATAATTTGAATAAACAGGTTCGTCAAATTTAAAAATTTACAAACTTGAGCGATTTATAATAAAAAATTTAAAGACTTGTTTACTTAATTAGTTTAGTTAATTCCAATGATTTGAAACGTACTCGTAACGCAATCTCAACCAGAGTCCATATAGGAAACGCGACAGTTAGTACGGTAAAGAAATTGAAACGTATGTTGAAGAAAGTCGGACTAGCAAGAAATATACATGTAGATCCTGTTTTTTGTCCCTCTGAAAGAACTTTAAAATTCTATACAAACTTCTTATGTTTTAAATGCAACCGTGGGCACTAGCTGGCAGAGAAACTTGCAAATTCCTGCAAATTTGCGTTCGTGCAGAAATTTTCAAGTTTCTCTACTTGAGAGAGAATTTGGGAGCATTTTTTCTTACTAACTGATATTTTGAGTGATAATTTTCGCTGGATTTTCGACGAACAACCCTTTGTCTTCCTAGAGAGTTTTGCTTTACATAGAAATTTGTGCTCTTTTACTTTCATTTTTATGCATTTCAGTGCTGGTTCTTTTAATTCAAGTTGGCCTTCGGTTTTTGGAATTTAAATAAGTTCTCAGGAAAAAAAATTTAGTTTAAATAAGGCCATATGTGTACATAGTGCTTGAAAATATCCATTTTTCCCTTGCCTTAAAACTTTAAGCGTGGGCAACAATGATGTTTTGTAATTAAGGCAGAACTGAATATACGCTATCTGGGAAGACAATACCTGTAACATTTATTCTTGGCAGTATATCCAAACACAAACGCCTGTTAAGCATACAGTGAAACAATTTGTTATTTTCTAAGTTTGCGAATAAAACTTCACACTTAAATTTAAGTCATTGATAACAAACATTTTATGAAGAAAGTCCCCGTTACGGTCTTCTTTAGAAAAAAAAAATTGTTTAAAATAAAAATAATCGAATCGGCCCAATTTTATATAACCCTGCCTCCACGATAACGCTAGTAGCCATTTCTAACAGATTTTGGGTCGCTTAGTCAAAAATGGAAACATATATATTTGAATTTTAAGAAAACAAAGAAATAGCAAAATCGGCTAAAAACGGCTAATTTTTTTTTACAAAACAGGTAACAAATCGGCTTCCGGCTAAACCGAAATTTCTCCGGCTGTTTGCTGTTGCAACCGGCAAAATCTAGCCGGAAAACGCTAAAATGGCAATACTGCTCATCACACGCATTTGTTACGCTCTTTCGTTTAGTCGTCGCTGAGCAAGCAACGAATCAACATCGTGTTTGGCTGTTGCGCTTTGTTTCTTGAATGCAAAAATGCCTTGCGAGAAATATTACATGCTTGAAAATGCTTTTGGTGACATGCAATACCTTTTGTGTTACAGGTCATTTAAAAAAAAAAGAATATGCTATTCAAAGACATATTGATTCTTTTCATAAGGAAATATTTTGATGAAGAAGAAATACAACGACTTTTTATTGAAAAAAAGTTAATTTTTTTCCAAGGAATTAAAGGGTGGTTGTTAAAGGGAATATGTATCAGTGATGCCAGACATTCTCTGTTAAATATCCCACGGAAATGGGGAAAAAATCCCTTAATTACCCACATCTTGAAAATTTATCCCACAAAATTCCCAACGAATTTAAACATATACATGTTTCAGTAGTAAAGAAGTAAAATTCAAATAAAATAATAATAATAGTTCGGCGCTTACACATATGTGCTTTTCCTCCAATTTGTGGGGGTCCCCTTGATGTCACACAAAGGGGAGGGACCTACAGTTTTACGTCGACTCCGAATGGCGAGTGTATTTTTATGAGAAGCTGTTTTTCATGGCAGGAATACACTCGGAGGTTTGCCATTGCCTGTCGAGGGCCGACCGCTGTTAAGAATTTTTTCACTCATTCGTTTTTCCCCTTTCATTTTTTTGCTCACTCACTAAGGGCCTAAAAGAATTTTTTGGTGACTTTAAAATTGAAGCACATTCATGTGCTATTTAACATTTCATCAGATAATTTGTTCCGCTTTTTACATGAAACACCAGTTACAACTGAAAAGATTCTTCTTACTCAGCGCTTGAATTGGTTAACGTAAGAAAATTTTCGAAATTGTCCTTATACTTTTTAACAATTATATACCATTTCACTCCACATCACATCTTCAGAACGATTAATTACGTAAGAATGTCGAATATTCTTGAATTTTGATCAATTATGCAACAATAACTGCGTCAAAAGAAAATCCCTTATTTATATGAAGTGTCCCTTGTTTCCCTTTTAATAATTTTTGATGCAAAATATCCCTCAAATACGGAAATTACCCACAATCTGGCATCACTGATATGTATGCGATTAGAAGACATTTTTAATCATTTCATAATGATATGGAAAATTTTTATGAA
>NW_016160491.1:57787-59148 GCF_001687245.7 Rhagoletis zephyria | reverse complement strand
GAGAGAGAATTTGGGAGCATTTTTTCTTACTAACTGATATCTTGAGTGATCATTTTCGCTAGATATTCGACGAACAAACCCTTTGTCTTCCTAGAGAGTTTTGCTTTACATAGAAATTTGTGCTCTTTTACTTTCATTTTTATGCATTTCAGTGCTGGTTCTTTTAATTCAAGTTGGCCNATTTTAAAATGAAAAATTTAAGTAAATACTTGTTTACTTAATTAGTTTAGTTAATTCCAATGATATGAAACGTACTAGGAATGCAATCTCAACCGGAGTCGATATACTTGAGAGGGAATTTAAGAGCATGTTAACGCGTGTTAAGCAAACAGTGAAACAATTTGTTATTTTCTAAGTTTGCGAATAAAACTTCACACTTAAATTTAAGTCATTGATAACAAACATTTTATGAAGAAAGTCCCCGTTACGGTCTTCTTTAGAAAAAAAAAATTGTTTAAAATAAAAATAATCGAATCGGCCCAATTTTATATAACCCTGCCTCCACGATAACGCTAGTAGCCATTTCTAACAGATTTTGGGTCGCTTAGTCAAAAATGGAAANTTTTATGAAAAAAAATCCCAGCTACGGCCTTCTTTAGAAAAAATATATTCGTTTAAAATAAAAAATAACCCTGCCTGACATGAAAATTTTATTCCCGATAAGGCTAGTAGCCATTTCTAACAGATTTTGGATCGCTTAGTCAAAAATGGAAACATATATATTTGAATTTTAAGAAAACAAAGAAATAGCAAAATCGGCTAAAAACGGCTAATTTTTTTTTACAAAACAGGTAACAAATCGGCTTCCGGCTAAACCGAAATTTCTCCGGCTGTTTGCTGTCGCAACCAGCTAAATCTAGCCGGAAAACAGCTAAAATGGCAACACTTTCCCCTCTCTTATAAGGAGGACGCCAACCAGACCGTGGTAGCTTGTCCAACTAAGTCAGGTGAAACTGATGGTGGGGATTGGACAGATTAATCTCTCACCGAAAGAGAAAAGGAGATCGCGCTCATCCAGCAACCTTGGGTCATAAAAGATCGGGTTTGTGGACTGAACAGGAATGGATACAAACTGCTGTAAAAGGTGAACACACCAAAACTGCGACGCTTAGAGATTACTACCAGAAACAAACTAGAAGGCTTTGAAATTATTTTTTTTTTGTATTAACTTGGAAGTTTAGATGTTTTTAAACTGTTAAAATATTATCTATTATTTGCTTCATATGCNAAAATCTAGCCGGAAAACGACTAAAATGGCAATACTGCTCATCACACGCATTTGTTACGCTCTTTCGTTTAGTCGTCGCTGAGCAAGCAACGAATCAACATCGTGTTTGGCTGTTGCGCTTTGTTTCTTGAAT
>NW_016160491.1:57268-57697 GCF_001687245.7 Rhagoletis zephyria | reverse complement strand
ATATGCTATTCAAAGACATTTTGATTCTTTTCATAAGGAAATATTTTGATGAAGAAGAAATACAACGACTTTTTATTGAAAAAAAGTTAATTTTTTTCCAAGGAATTAAAGGGTGGTTGTTAAAGGGAATATGTATCAGTGATGCCAGACATTCTCTGTTAAATATCCCACGGAAATGGGGAAAAAATCCCTTAATTACCCACATCTTGAAAATTTATCCCACAAAATTCCCAACGAATTTAAACATATACATGTTTCAGTAGTAAAGAAGTAAAATTCATATAAAATAATAATAATAGTTCGGCGCTTACACATATGTGCTTTTCCTCCAATTTGTGGGGGTCCCCTTGATGTCACACAAAGGGGAGGGACCTACAGTTTTACGTCGACTCCGAATGGCGAGTGTATTTTTATGAGAAGCTGTTTTTC
>NW_016160491.1:13603-55093 GCF_001687245.7 Rhagoletis zephyria | reverse complement strand
TTCTTACAGGAGTGCGCCCCGGTCTTTAAACCTTCCGTAAGTCGCCTAACTCTCTGGTAAAATTTTCGGGCATTCCTCCTGTCGGCCAGCATTTCAAGCTCTTCGCACTCACGTATTTCTGCCTCTCTCTTCTTGTTGCGGCAAATACGTCTCGCTTCCCTCTTCAGATCCCTATAGCGGTCCCACATAGCGCGCGTAAAATCATAAATGGAAATAAATCAGAAAATTTTTGAGGTTATGCAAATAAGTCAGTTTTTTGCAAACAAATGATAAAGTCCCTTTTTTAAATCGGGACATAGGTTCTCACTTAGATATAGTTTTGTTTCCCATTTAAAATTTTCCTTTAGTTATTCGAACTTTACAAAAACAACGCACTTGAAATTTACAAAATAAACCGGTTGCGCAAACAACGTATCAATAATGTTTTGAAAGTGCAACTTTGGTTTATTGCTGTATAACGGTGTTTTTTTATTTTACAAAAACTAAGTGAAGTTTGTAAAACTGCCTTTACGAAATTGGACTTTCGCACAGCCAAATGTATCATTTGACCTAATGTGCAATGGCATGCCTAAAAACGAACGAGTCAGCTTTTTTGCGTAATTTTGTACGAAAACAATTCTGTGTCGGAGGCGAGATAAAAGAAGTAAAGCGATGTGTGTTTGCAGGAAATATTAGTGGTGTTCATTTAAACAGATAAATTTGCTTTTCGCATATACGTATATTTTTATCCACTGCTTTATATAAACTAGTAAAAAAGAATCTTTGTTGTCCCTTATCGAGAAACTTGGGTCCGGTTTACTTATTTGTACAATGATTTTCGGTTGTTGTGTCCAAACGCATCCAAAACCCGAATCCAAAAACTTTAACATCACGTGTAACCAAAGGATTAAAATTGTATTTAAAATAAATGTTTCGAATTTCCGACCACTAGCTTATTAATAAATTCCGCATATCTTTGTGAAACCATTGCCATAGCGCGCTCTTACTCCGCTGCTATAATTGCAAATGCAATAGAATCCCTCGTTTCCTTCAAAATATGTAAAATCAACAAATTTACTATAAATAAGCATTTCATGAGTGTTTTTTTAATTCCTTTCCACTTTGTTTTCCTTCATTCAGCTATCTTCGAAAAACAACTGATAGCTGGCAATGCTGCACATGTTTCCGCAAGGGTTGCAGCATATGGATTCTTCGTTTTTCGTAGCGTAGTTATTGACCTAGTATTTTCAAATGTGGTAATGTAAAATCTAAGATTGATTCAGAAACAGAAATAAGTGACCATGAAGCTACTTTAATAACCGTGCATTTTTAATTTTTGCATAGCTGAACGGTTGGTTATCTAGATGGATGCCAATTAATGAGTTATATTAATGAACTTGAATTAGAATTCCTTGTAATGGGGGATTTCAATATTGAGTTTACGCGATAATATGTACACAAAAGAACTGATGCATATACATAGCAAATGAAAATGGATGCAAACAGTTAATAGAAAAGCGAACAAGAATAACTCCAACATAACAAACAATCATTGACCTAGTATTTTCAAATGTGATAATGTAAAATCTAAGAATGATTCAGAGACAGAAATAAGTGACCATGAAGCTACTATAATAACCGTGGAAGGTATGCCAGAAAAAAATACGGAAAGTAAGAGGTCGGGGAAATTTCTGAAGTATGATAGAAATAAATTATGCACAGAAATGATACTTCAAGGTTTATGTGATAAAGAGAATATTTTAAATCTATATAAAGTTTTAGGGCAAAAGCGCAGCTCACGAACAGTGTGATTGACTGAAACTTGTACAAAATGCCTAGAAATAAATATAGACACGAATTATTATTATTTTTCGCGGTCAACTCTTGAGCTTTATTCGAGTCCAGTGACGATATATAATATGACTAACAAATGCCCGCTTGCTTCGCGGCGCCTTATAAGATCTTTTGCGCTGGATAATTCAAAAATAGCGTTTAAAAGCAAAAGCAGTCTGTAAAGTAAACATTTTTAGTTTACACTGAAACGACTAAAAAGCGGAATCCTCCTCACACATATGCCAAGAATAGTAGTGCTGTGATTCCATATGGAATACTAATCCCTTTCGATGTAATGCGTTTTACCTATGGTCTTATTTCCACCTGTGAGATCTCTGCCAAGCGCGAGTAATATTCTTCTATGATCCTGCAACTTCAGCATTGGTCCGGTGTACCATGTAAGCCAATAAAAAACCTTATACGGAAACTCAAGAGCACAGATGAGCGTTTTCAATTATAGGAAGGCCAAGAATCCTCGCTGCTCCACAGGATGAAAAGTTTTCGCGTACATTGGCTAAATGAGTCGTGTGATCTCATGAATATCGTTCAAATGAAGCCATTGATATACCTCTCGTGTTCCTTCTTGGACAGATGTGGTCGAATCTTTCCTTGTCAATTCGCCACTTTTACAATTCGTCTTAATATTTATGAATTGGTTTCTTTGAGTCTTACTGCTGTAATAACGGTCGCCTCGAGGAACTTCGTCAAAGGGAGGTAGAAGCAAAATCACGCTTGCACAGTGTTACAGTCTTTATATGCATACTTAAAAGCATCCTTGATTTAGCCATCTGAAAAGTAAATTCGTCTAAGATAAACATAGGGCCAAAGCAGAACCAACCCGGGGGTTTCTATATATTTCGGGTGCAGCGTAATCCATTGGGTCCCTTTTCTGCAAAACCTTTGCTTGTCATGAAATGAATACGAATTATGAATTCCAATCAGATTTTATAAAAAATGCGGATTTTCTAAATACCTAAACTCCAGCGGGTCCATTTTTCGCAAAGAAATTTTTCATCATGCAGGTAGTCACGCTGCGAATTTGAACGAAATCTGTTAATAAATACGACTTTTATAAGTAACTCTACTCCAGCGCCACCAGCGTGTTTTCTAGTAGCCTGTAATAGGACCTCCGGCAATTTGACTGGGCTCTGTTGAGTGGTTTTTGAGTTTATTCCGAAAAACGGAAATGGCTATCATTTTATGTATGTAATCTTCCTTATCCTGAGTTTCGCCCGAAAAACATCACGCGAAAATTTTGATTCTCGCCATAGTAAGTACATGGAAACAAAAAACGAAAAGTGAACCGGTTCAGGGAAGATGAAACTCATGATAAGGATGAATATGTTTCGAATGAAAAAAAATCATCACGTTTCGAATGTGTATTAACAAAATAGGTTCATAAATACGGCTTTTATAAATAACTCGACTCCAGCACCACCTAGCGGGTCCGTTTTTCGCAAGTGCTTTTTTCATCATGCTTACGAAATCGGTCCATAAATACAACTTTTATAAATAACTCGCCTCCCGCGCCACCTAGCGGCTCCGTTTTTGGTAAAAGTATTTTCCATTATGCTGAAACTATACTAGGGTGGGCAAAAAAAAATCAAGTATTTTTTTTTTGGATCCGACACACGGAAACTAATTCCTAGGTACCTCTAGAAAGTACTTACCAAATCTGAGGTCTTAATATTAACGGGAAGATTATGCTCATCATAGTTTTCCATTTTCAATTTAGTCTCATATAAAAATGGTCATATCTTATCACCAATAGATCGTTAAACCAGTTGCATCGTCAATATTTATAGGAAATTGAACGCTCTACAAAAATGGTCTCATATACTCTTTTCATTAATCTAACCATTTAAAAGCTATTCAAGGTCAAAGATTGAAGTATTTTAAGGAAAATAACTTTTTTGTTTTGAATTTTGTAACTTACTAAAAAATAATTATTGTCAAATGAGTTTCAATCATTTTTATAGGGAATTAAATGCTTTACAAAAAAGGTATTATGTAGTTAATCGATTACTCTAACCATTTAGAAGATATTCACAGTAGAACTTCAATGCCTACTGATTTTAATAGTTTTTTAATAAATATCTCCAATTTATCCATTTAATTAAGGAATTTTGAGATAATTTATGATCTATTTCAGAAAAAGAAGGGTTTTATTTAAGGAATATCATCAAACATATCAGCAGAAAAAAAATTCTATTTCGCCATATGAAATTTTATAATTTAATACAGTATTGATACAAAAATATATTTTTTCTTTTAGTTTAAGTTATAAAAATTGACTTGATTGAAAATTGAATTGATAAAAATTGATAAACTCAAATTCTCATGAATATTTTCAAAATTCATAAATTGAATGGATAAATTGAAAATATTTATTGAAAAACTATTAAAATCAGGCATTTGGATTCTACTGCGAATATCTTATAAATGGTTAGAGTAATCGAATAACTGAGACCTTTTTTGTAGAGCGTTTAATTTCCTATAGAAATAATTGAAACTCATTTGAAAATAATTATTTTTTAGTAAGTTACAAAATTCAAAACAAAAAGTTATTTTCCTTAAAATACTTCAATATTTGACCTTGAATATTTTTTAAATGGTTAGATTAACGAAAAGAGTATATGAGACCATTTTTGTAGAGCGTTCAATTTCCTATAAATATTGACGATGCAACTGGTTTAACGATCTATTGGTGATAAGATACGACCATTAACATTGACCCGTTAATATTAAGAGCTCAGACTTGGTATGTACTTTCTAGAGGTACCTAGGAACTAGTTTTCGTGTGTCGGGTCAAAAAAAACTTGATTTTTTTTGACCCACCCTAAACTATACCTTTTGAATTTGAAAGAAATCGGTTCATAAATACGACTTTTAAAAATAACTCGCGTCCAGCGCCACCTAGCGGGTCTATTTTTAGTAAACGTGTTTACCATCATGCTGGTAGCTTACATCTTGAATTTAAAAGAAATCGGTTCATAAATACGACTTTTAAAAATAACTCGCGTCCAGCGCCACCTAGCGGGTCTATTTTTAGTAAACGTGTTTACCATCATGCTGGTAGCTTACATCTTGAATTTAAAAGAAATCGGTTCATAAATACGATTTTTATAAATAACTCGACCCCAGCACCACCTACCGAGTTTTCTGGTAGCCTATAATAGGATTATATATGCAAGGTATAACCTCTGAAAATTTGACTGAAATCTATGCAGTAGTTTTTGAGTTAACTCCGAACAACGAAAACGGCTATTATTTTATATACATACTACCAGACCCGGCGAACTTCGTACCGCACAAGATTAATTTTTTGTATTGAAACATTTTGGTCCAACATGTTCTGCAACAGTTCACGTTCATGATTTTCAGTGACGCATTTATCTTCTAATATTATGGTTTGGTGGTTGTCAGAAGGCATATTTCCATTGCTATCATAAATAACCTAGCAGCAGTGTATTTGCATACAAAGATACGTAATAGCTTCATTGCGTTTGAACGGCGCCACGTTCCTTTATCAAATAGCCGCATTTTTTTCTAAAATTATGGGATTGATTTCATATGTCTCCATACCATGTTCGAGTACTCTACCATGAACACTTACAGAGATATGCAGTGTGAAAAATTCGGTTTGTATAGGAGGTGCCACGCCCCTTCCTCCAATAGCCTCAATTTTTCCTCATGACTATGCGATTGATTTTATATGTCTTGTACATACCAAGTTCCAGTACTCTACCGTGAGCACTTGCAGAGATATAAAGTGTGGAACATGTAGTTTGTATGGGAGATGCGACGCCCCCTTCACTTAGCGCTATGAAACATGCTTCACAACCTATTATCATACCTGCCGAATATACATAAAAAATTTCATTCAAATCGGTCAAGCCGTTTCGGAGGAGTTCGACCTTTGTGCTCGCGATATTTTTATATATTAGATTTTTCATACAAAAATACTAAAAATTCTAAAAGAAAAAAACAGAGACATTTTTTTAGGGTAGGGACACCCTAATCGCCAAATTACAGTACTCTATCGTGAACACTGCCAGATGTATGCAGTATGAGAAATTCGGTTTGAATGGGAGGTGCCACGCCCCTTTTTCCAATAGCCCCAATTTTTCTCCATTAGTATGCGCTTGTTTTCATATTTCTCCACAACATGTTCGAGTACTCTACCATGAACACTTCCAAAGTTCCAGTACTCTACCATGAATACTTCCAGAGATATGCAGCGTGAAAAATTCGGTTTGTACGGGAGGTGACGCCCCCTGCATCCAGCGGTATGAAATATACTTTACATACCGATTCTCATACCTACCATATATGCACAAAAAATTTCATAAAAATCGGTCAAGCCGTTGAGGAGGTGTTCGAACACTAACACCGTTACACGAGATTTTTATTTATTAGATAAGGAACAGCTGTTCGTAAACAGCGGTTTCCGACTGAATTTCAGTGTTTTTGCTAAAGTAAGCATACATATCGTCGTTTAAAGTGCAAAACCGCGTATCAGCAAAATGCAAAACCGTGTATGTGAAGTTGTAGAAATTATTTTCTAGAGCGTAAAAACAATCATATTTCAAAATGGTTCTCTTTTTTATAAAGCAATCGCATTTCCGGCTAGTATATTTCAGGACGAATGGATAAGGATTGAGCCAAGAGCTTGTGTGAGCAAATCCAATTTTTGGCAGCCAATGTCAGTTACGTCCTGTTATAAATATATTCTGTCAAATATATATCTGCAATAACGACACAACTCAAAATTCAAAAAATCAAATCCCCTATTACTGTTAAGANTTTGTGCTCGCGATATTTTTATATATTAGATTTTTCATACAAAAATACTAAAAATTCTAAAAGAAAAAAACAGAGACATTTTTTTAGGGTAGGGACACCCTAATCGCCAAATTACAGTACTCTATCGTGAACACTGCCAGATGTATGCAGTATGAGAAATTCGGTTTGAATGGGAGGTGCCACGCCCCTTTTTCCAATAGCCCCAATTTTTCTCCATTAGTATGCGCTTGTTTTCATATTTCTCCACAACATGTTCGAGTACTCTACCATGAACACTTCCAAAGTTCCAGTACTCTACCATGAATACTTCCAGAGATATGCAGCGTGAAAAATTCGGTTTGTACGGGAGGTGACGCCCCCTGCATCCAGCGGTATGAAATATACTTTACATACCGATTCTCATACCTACCATATATGCACAAAAAATTTCATAAAAATCGGTCAAGCCGTTGAGGAGGTGTTCGAACACTAACACCGTTACACGAGATTTTTATTTATTAGATAAGGAACAGCTGTTCGTAAACAGCGGTTTCCGACTGAATTTCAGTGTTTTTGCTAAAGTAAGCATACATATCGTCGTTTAAAGTGCAAAACCGCGTATCAGCAAAATGCAAAACCGTGTATGTGAAGTTGTAGAAATTATTTTCTAGAGCGTAAAAACAATCATATTTCAAAATGGTTCTCTTTTTTATAAAGCAATCGCATTTCCGGCTAGTATATTTCAGGACGAATGGATAAGGATTGAGCCAAGAGCTTGTGTGAGCAAATCCAATTTTTGGCAGCCAATGTCAGTTACGTCCTGTTATAAATATATTCTGTCAAATATATATCTGCAATAACGACACAACTCAAAATTCAAAAAATCAAATCCCCTATTACTGTTAAGAGGCCAAATAGGCACATGACTATAATCCTTGGCTAACCCATTATAATCCTAACTAAAGTAAGTCGTAAAGATTATACCTGAATAAGACAACGACTAAAGACATGAGCCTTTTAACAATAGTACGAGTTTTAATTTTTTGTGTCGTTATTGTAGAGGTCTATTGATATGTGAATTCATATATTTCGATAATGAAATAAATCCGAGCATAAATACGATTTTTAGTTACATATACATATGTAACTCAATTTCAGCGCCACCTGGCGGCAAATTTTTTTCGAAAGAATTTATTTTCCTTTTATCAATACATATTTTGAATCTGAGGATAATCGGACCATAAACACGATTTTTAGTAATAACTCGACTCCAACGCCACCTGGCGGCTCTTTTTTTGCAATGGTACTGTCTTTCCTATTGTCAATACATATCTCAAATATGAGGCAAATCGGACCATAAATACGGGTTTTACTAATAACTCGACTCCAGCGTCACCTAGTTGTTTTAATAGTTATTCTGCTATTCGGAAGGGAGACAAATTCAAGAAACAAATATCTTAAAAAGTGGTCCGGCCGTTCTTGAGTTATAAATGGTGTAACTAACACGACTTTGTTTTATATATATAGATATATGTAGATTTAGTTAAGGCAGCAATTTTACTCACTGAGGCTCTGATAGTCCACAATTATCAGGATAAAGGTGCCCACACTCGCCGACGTAACATATAAAATTTACTGTTGATAGAGAGAGAGAAGCAGTACATAAGTTTGATCGTGTCAGCTGACACGTTAACGTAAGTCTACGTAGTGAGTGTGGGCACCATAACATTTGCAGACCGATCAGCCGATAATAAAAGGGCTGCAGAACACCCCAAACGTGTGACGAGAGTAGGGTTGCCAGATTCTGAAACGGAAAATAAATATCTAAATTACACAAAAGAATCCCAGATTCTTCATAAGGGTATGTTATTTTTTTTTTAATTTAAGCCTTATAAATAATTTAATATTTTTCTGATTTTTTTGTATTAGATATGATATCTTTGCCAGTTTCTGTTTTCATGTAATTATAAAAATCTGCACAAATTAAAATTAAGTTGTTTTTTACAATAAGTTCACTCTCGACATTTTCTAAGAACAGCCTATTTCTTTCTTTCCGCTAAAAGTTAAACATTAAACTAAATAATATTTCCGTCGCCGCATTTGAACGAGGAATGGAAAAAGTATATGATAGAAAATGAATAGCTGGAAAAAGGAGTACAAAAGAAGTACAAAACTAAAAAAGGAGTACATTTCCAGATTTTATTTTTTATTTTTTTCTTTTAGTTCAAGGGAGTGCATTGCAATAAAAAGGAGTACGTTCACTCCCAAAAGCAGTACGTCTGCTAGATGAGAGCAACGAAGTTTTTATTATTTAGTTAAGTCTAAAATTTTCATATGTTATTCTGGCAACGATTGCATGTCTAAAATTAAATTGGTAGATCGAAATTTCGGTACTGACCTGCCAGGTAGTCTTTTGCGAGCGCCTTGATTTCGTGGAGTCTGCGGCTAAATTTATTTGATTATGAATTTTTCTAATACAAATATTTAATATCTTTGATGTATTATTTAGTATCTTATTAAATAAAACAATTGACCAATGTATACAGTCCACCACAAAAGTCTAGGCACAGAGAATTTCTGGAAAGCTTTTTGTTTTACATTTTTTTCGCAAATATTTTATAAAAATATACGTAGTTCATCCCTATGGTGCGAATGTGGAATTTCAGACATCCGCGGATGCGAATGCGTATGCGAATATCTAACAGCTAACATCCGCGAATGCGGATGCGAATGTCAGGTATTTTTAAGAAACAATTAGAAACTAGCATAATGGCGAGATCATTGTTTAAACAGTGCTTACAAGCCAAACCAGATGTGTCAGGTTTTTCTAAAGCTTTATAAAAAGAATTCTTCATTCTCATTCCTTTGCCTGTTTCAGAATTTGAGGAATCTGTAAATTCATCAGCGTTTTTCCTTTTTAGTTTTTGTTATTCATTTTTAATACTTTCTCTGCGACTGGTTTGAAAATGTGTACTCATAGCGAGCTAAATAGGTGGATATGGAAAATAAATTATTTTCCAGGAATGAAAATCTTGAAAAAATGCTGTTTTCAAAGTCGAGGCTGCCAGCCGAATCGGATCAGAGTATTGTTCTTTTTTAAAGCATTTGAATCTCAGATTTACGTAATTCTTATCTAATTAAAGGTCAGATCTATAGCCTTTTATTTATTTGAGCATCGATTCCCTTTATAGTTAGACGTTGATCATTTCTGCTGGAAATCCATTTTGAAGGAGCTTACTTTTTGACTTTAAATAGCAAAGGGACAGTTTTACCACAGAATTTTTTAGCGAAGAACCCAACGTGTATCCCTATGAAAAAGATATTGCCCGACAAGTAAACAAAATTACTGTTTTTACAATTTTTGCTAAAAATAAATTCCCCAAAGAGCCTCATTTGAAATTATTGAAACGAATATATGTAAAATCAAAAGCAAATCACGAAAATTTGGTTAAGAATTACAGTGCACGCTTTCTTCTTTTGTGTCTAGTGGTTTTTTTAAGATTGGTCCAAAAAAGTCTTAAAGGAAGAAACCAATGCAGGTATTTAAAGCACAGAAAAAAATTTCATTAAAAGGACTATGTTCTCTTTGACGTACGTCAAAGGTTAAGTAGAAGTGGGAACCCATTGATAGCTCGGTTATATAGCTTAAGAAATAATAGTGAGATGAATGAAACGTCACAAAGTTGTTGCAATTGTCGCATTTGTCGCAAAATTTGCCTCTTTGCGACACAGCTGATTACTTTTGTATGGAAACTTTCCTGCGATATTGCCATATTATTTGAGCATGCAATCATTGCGAAGACAAAGTCGCGAAACACATGTTTTTTACTGTCTGCAAATACTTCAAGCAAGAGTATATCAGTTAAATCTGCTTCGAAATACAATTGTAAAAACTTTTATTTTTATCTAACGCGCGGCATTTTTAAAAAATTTTACATTTGCCATCCGAAGTTGCGATAGGTCGTTCATAAAACTTTGTTCGCAATATTGCCATTTCGCCAAAAATTCCACTTTGCGACGTCTTATGAACCGCACTAATATGTTTAAAGACATTTTTATCAAAGTTGATAAATACGCCATTTGACCACTTTGTTACACAAATACCCCCACGACCTCATTTTGTTTGCCATATACACATTTTATCGGTGCACTTGCCAACATTCGCATTCGCAAAAGCTCCGCATTAATTATTGCGAATGCGAAAGCGAATGCGAATATTAAAATAAATGCGGAAGCTCCGCGGTTGCGAATGCGAATATTCGCAACAACCCTGGTTCATACTACCCCATAAACATGAAAATACATTTTCTAAACTGTGAGCAAAACTGAAAAATTCAATAAAATTTCTTGAAAATTTTCAACTTTCTTATCACATTTCATAGTAAAATTTTGATTATGGAGTTTTGTAGCCTAGCGATAACTAAATCTTCGAAATTTCCACTTGAGATTAAGCTACGTTGACTTTCCTTCTTTTGATTAAGTTGGCGATGGTGGATTGATAGACCCTTTTCAGAGAATTTGCAATCTAAAGGCAATTCTGCAGTCACCACGAAGATGAAAAGCTTATCCCATAGCCAAAAGCCTTGCCTGTTTAATCTTTCAAGAGCTCTTGCCTACTGCCTCCGAATTCCTACTGCCTTATTATAATTATGTACATTAGAAATATGCTTTCTTGCTATGGCATGGAAACATATACATATGTAATACTTCTATATTGGCAGTAAGCTAACTTCTCAATGTGTAAGCATTCCGAAATCAAAGCGATACCGTCTAGTACCGTTTTAGTCAATGTATTGTGTACTTGAGTGCCGTTTTTGTATATGTGTTGTGTACATGTTTATTTATAAACGTATGTGTTCCTTTTCTTTCGTAATTATCATCAAGAATCAGAAAAATTTGTTGATTCATCTTTTCGCTTTTGTCCTTTTATATTTTTTATCTGTCATTCAAATGATGCGAATTGCGTTTCTATTCTGTTTTACTGGGCGAAATATTGCGGCGAAAATCACCCGACGGCATCGCTCCGTCCGACGAAAGCCGAACAGCGATTTGGTTCTGTTCATACTTATATACCTACATATACTATTCTCTTTGTTTTGTTTTAAACTGCATTCAACGATACTATATATTTTTATTCTAAAAACAAAATTGTATGTTTTGATTTGATGCTTTAGAAATGTTCCGACTTTTGCCAATAGAAATCTGGTCACTGTATGTATGCATAACAAAATGCATAACCAAAACAAACGCGAAAAATATCTCCCATACAACGTCGTTGAAAATTTTTTGCGATAAGTTTAGGAGTGGTCACGAATGGATTACTTGCTTCGTTTTCCCCATTTATGAGCGGCCGACGTCGGCAATGTTCGCAATTGTCATATATGAGTGAGAAGAAATTTCTTTGCCTTTTTCGTTCGCGAATGAAAGACAGCGGACAATTTTCTGCTGATCGCATTCCGAATATGAGCCACGATAAATTTGTTTGCATTTTTCATTCGCGATAAAAGAACGCAAAAAGAATTGTGGAATATTCTTGATCGCGAACGTGAGAGAATGTGAAAGTTGAATTTCCGAACCCTGGATTGTACATTATCAACTACACCTTTTCCAATTGTACTTTGGATATCGTAAAATGTACTTCAGAAACCGTAAAATATACTTCAGACTAGTCAATTGTACTTCAGAAACCCTAAAATATACTTCAGACTAGTCAATTGTACTTCAGAAACCGTAAAATATACCTCAGATTGGTCAATTCTACTTCAGAAACCGTAAAATATACTTAAAACTAGTCAATTGTACTTCAGAAAGCGAAAAATGGACTTCAGATTAGTCATTTGTATTTCAAAAACCATAAAATGTAGTTCAGATTTGTAAATAGTACTTCAGAAACCGAAAAATGTACTTTAGCTATTCGTAAACTCTCTTCAAAAACTTAAGATACTGTTCGTTATGTACAAGCACTTTTAAACATATAACTACGGTGACCATCCGTCCTGTATTATACGGGACAGTCCTCTTTTTTCGTCCCTTGTCCTGGTAATTTATCTAATTCATACGGGACGCCAAATGTTCTGTATTTCTTTTAGTTTCCCGTATTTGTCCCGTAGTCGGTATTTTAGCGCCTTAACAGCTCATAAAAATGGCATGCCTATGAACCAGTTTTTATTTTTAAATCTGGATGCTTGTGATTCGAATCGAGGAGCACATATCGATGGCTGAGTGGAGGATCGACCCATCTCGGCAGGCAGTTCGAAAACGCCCTTTCTCAGAAAACTATTCAGGAACGCCTAGATTAGAATTTTGTTGAAGAATGGCCTATTTCAGAATTTTATTGAAAAATACCCAATCTCAGAATTTGATTGAAGAACACCATATTACAGAATTCGGTTCAAAAACGCCTTATCTCAAACGAAAATACATTGCAAATGTGCTGAGATAAGGCGTTTTTGAACTGAATTCTTAGATAGGGCATTCAATCAAATCTTAAAATAGGGCGTTCTTCAACCAAATTCTCAAATAGGGTATTGTTGAAAAATTTTCTGATATAGGACGTTTTCGAAATGGCTGCCGAGATAGGTCGATCTTCCACTCAACCATCTATATGTAGATGGTTTCTAAAATTATTATTTTTCGCTAAAATTTCAAACCTTGTTTACGTATATGGATTCCAAAACCAACAAAAAATACACACAGTTGCTTTCCAATGTGCCGGGTGTGGAGGGAATTTTCAAATTTTGTGAACAGATATTCATGTCAGTTTTCAGAAAACATCGATGCATGGATGCATCGAGTGGAAAATATTTGATGCATCGAAGCAAAACATCGATATTTTCGATGCATCGATGCCTTTCCAACATCCCTAGTTCTCATGGGGAAGCCAGTTGAATCATATGAAAAAGGCCGAACTGTAGTGAAACTTCTCTTTAAGGGGAGCTCACCAGGATAATCGGCAATGCTTTGAGGAAATCGCCAACGGCTCTGATGCTGATTCCAGTTTTTGTACTGATGTGGATAGCCAAACGATGGATACACAAGGCAGCGACCGTACAAGAAAAAAGGCAACGATTTAGAAATACATAGGGAAATATTTACAGCTACCCCTTATACCCAGACAAGAAGATCCTTTAATTTGGTGGAAGCATAGTCGCTAAGAATTTCCAAATTGGTTTACACTGGCAATGAAGTATCCCTACACACTACGTTCCTCAGTGAACTAAGAAAGAGTGCATCGGGGAGCATTTATCTTGAAAATATAAATAGGTTGTTGCCCGATAATTGGGAAATGATTATTCTTGTAATGAAAAATATAAAATATTTTAACTTAAATTAGAAATTAGATACTATTTGTGGAATTCGATTATAAAAATAAAAAATAAAAATTTAACTAGGTTTTTAATTGAATATTTTATAATCGAAATCGATTTCAGCGAGTATCCGGCCGGATAAGCCGGATTCCGGATATCTACCGGATACCCGGCACATCCCTAATTTCTATGAATTTCTATATATTACCCTCATTTTCATTAGAAACGAAACCGTATAATTCATATTTTACAACACAAATACATCGTTCGTGAAAATCTAGTGTTTTGACTAAAATTCATCTTTGAGTGCACAAGGATAAAATAGCGTTATTTTCAGTGTCCCACCAGTCACACTCATTAAAATGATAGTTACATAAAACTAAGAAATCGTTTGATATTTTTGTTAAAGCAGTTTTATACACTAGTTATGATTCTATGTTAAAAAAATATCTTTCGCTGTTGTATAAGTTCCGACGACATAGTTAAAATTCACAATTGATCACATTCTGGAGTAAAATGTCCCACTAGTCACAATGGAATGGCCTTACAGTGACTCAAGCAAATGACCACGTTTTGTCTTTTTTTTAATATTCGTAATATTTTTCCAGCTAATTTTTTTTGTTATTTTTATATAAAAATATCGTTTAAGCTTTAACCAAAACCGTGTAAATCATAGTTTCAAATTTTATAAATTTAGGAAAATTCACCAAATTTTCATCAAAATTATAAATATAAAAATACAGTGACTCAAACAAATGACCACGTGTTGATTTTCTTTAAATATTCGTAATGTTTTTCCAGAATTTTTTTTTGTTATTTTTATATAAAAATTCGTCTAAGTATTAACCAATGTGTAAATCACAGTTTCACACTTAATACAAAATTTAGGAAAAGTCAACAAATTTTCATAAAAATTTAAACTTTTTATTCTCAATTTTTAGAAAATTTTTGGATATCCAGTTTTATAGCCCATACAATTTTAGTCTAATGAAATGCAAGTTTCAAACGGCTAAAAATCGCGTTCATTTTTGAGAATTTGTTTTATCGGCTACTTTTTCGGGTTTTTTAATATAACAAGCGCAATTTACAAAAATTTGCGTTGAAATTCCGAAATGTGTTGCTGACGGTCTACCGCATTTTATTTCGTAAGAAATTCATACTTGTATGAAAAAAAGTGCAAAAATCCGTCACCAAAAAATAATAATCTCAAAAAACAACGCGATTTTTTAAACGTTTGAGACTTGCACTTCGGTAGACTAAAATTGTATGGGCTATAAAACTGCAGAATTTTCAAATGGGGAAAAAGATATGATTGTGGCACATGGTTGGATTTTTTGTCGACGATAATTTGAATAAACAAGTTCGTTAAATTTAAAAATTTACAAATTGGAGCGATTTTAAAATGAAAAATGTAAGTTAATACTTGTTTACTTAATTAATTTAGTTAATTCCAATGATTTGAAAGGTACTCGGAAAAAACTATTTATTAATATTATTTACTATCTGATATTTTGAGTGATAATTCTCGCTGGATTTTCGACGAACAAACCTATTGTCTTCCCTAAAAGGCCTTTCCAGACTGACCGATTCTCAATACACTCAAATAGAAACCAATACACATAAAACACGCTGTAAAAATTTCACTTCAATTTTAAGGCAGTAAAACAACGACCTTAAGTTAACATCAACCGAGGCCATATGTTGACAAGGGATGCAAAATCACAGTTACACAAAAGAACTGGTCAGATTTTTCAGAAATCCCTTCAATTCTAATGTAAAATATGATGCCAAAAGACTGCAGATCTCCCATTTAGATGACCGGTCATATGACCGTCAGATGTCTCGTAGGCTTCCCAGCGAGTTTTGCTTTACATAAAAATTTGTGCTCTTTTATTTTCATTTTGACTCACTTCAGTGTTGGTTCCTTTAATTAAAGTTGGTATTCGGTTTTTGGAATTTGAATAAGTTCTCAGCAAAAACGTTTGTTTAAAAAAATACATACGTGTACATAGTGCTTGAAAATATCAATTTTTCCATTACCTTAAACCTTTGGGAGTGGGCAGAAGTTATGTTTTTTAATTTAGGCAGAATTGAATATGCGCTATCTGGGAAGACAATATCTACATGTAATATTTATTCTGTTTGTTGGCACTATATCCAAACACAAACGCATCTTAAGAGTCTTAACAGTGAAACAATTTCTTATTTTCTATAATTGCGAATAAAACTTCACACTTAAAATTAAGACATTTATAACAAACATTTTATGAAGAAAATCCCTCTTCGTTTAAAATAAAAATAAGCGAAATCGGCCCAATTTCATACAATCCTGCCTGACATGAAAATTTTCTCCACGATAAGGCTAGTAGCCATTTCTAACAGATTTTGGGTCGCTTATTCAAAAATGGAAACATATATACATATTTGAAATTTAAGAAAACAAGGCAAATAGCAAAATCGGCTAAAAACGGCTAGTTTTTTTCTGCAAAACGGCTAACAAATCGGCTGCCGGATAGATCGAAATTTCTCCGGCTGTTTGCTATCACAACCGGCTAAATCTAGCCGGAAAACGGCTAAAATGGCAACACTGGACATAATCCATTTGAAGATAATGACCCCTATCTCCTCCATTACAAAATATTTGAACTTCTTTTACCAGCACGTCGGTCAAATTATAAGTTTTTCGATTTGAGGAAGTTTTGAGTAGATTGATCTAAAAAATTATCTAACTTTTCCTTAAAACTCTCTGTTTCGTATACATTAGCGACGCTATGAGTAAATTCATTGAAATCTTCTCCAAAAAAGGCTCAGACTGCAATTTAAAAGTACAGTTTCAAGCTTTTTGTTAATTGCAGTCAAAACGGCATTTTACAAAAATCATACTTCAAAATTCATAAACAACTTCTTACTATCAATTCAATATTTCAAAACTTTCGGGATCCCGGCATTAATGCAAGCAAATCCCGGGATTTCCGGGACGTCAAAAACACCGGGATCCCGGGATCCCTCATTTGAGCGCTCATTTGTGGTAATTGCATTTTTTGGCGAAAATGTTATATGTTTCTGATGTACAATTTACAAATCTGAAGTACATTTTATGGTTTCGGAAATACAATTCATTAATCTGAAGTCGATTTTTCGGTTTCTGAAGTACAATTGACTAATCTGAAGTACATTTTACGGTTTCTGAAGTACAATTGACTACTCTGGAGTATATTTTACGGTTTCTGAAGTACAATTGACTAGTCTGAAGCAGAGACCCAGAATAGTAATTATTTCATGGTGGAGTTTCAAAAAAGTTATCAAAATTTTCGTATGAATTATAAAAGTCTTTTGATAATAATTATGTGTGAAATAAATTTTTCAAGTCATCGATAACTATTATTTTAAGACTTATATTATAAAGGTCTTTCATAATAATTATCATTGAGATAAATATTTTTAAGTCTTCAAAGACTTTTATTTTGAGAATTATATTGTAAAAGTCTTTTCGTAATAATTATCATTGAGATAAAGACTTTTATTTTGAGACTTATATTATGAAAGTCTTTTCATAATAATTATGAGTACAAAAATATTTTTTAAATCTTCAAAGACTTTTATTTTGGGACTTATATTATAAAAGTCTTTTCATAATAATTATGAGTACGAAAATATTTTTTAAGTCTTAAAGAACGGACCATGACGGTGGTAGTTGGTTGGTTGGTTGGTTGGAAGACAATAAAGGGCAAAATGTTTCACGTGAAGTGTTGACTGGATTCAATGAAATCGAGACATACAAGGCTCCGCGAACTGATGTTGAAGTAGATTTATTTGAATACTCGCAGATCCGGGGTGAACTTCGTCCCGCCTAAAATTAGATTTTTAAATTAAACATTTTGATCCAACATTTTCTCCACCAATCTTCATTTACGATTTGTACTGGCACATTCACCGGCTAAGACTATGGTTTGGTGGTCGTTTGCCGCCTTAAATAACCGAACGAAAGTGTTATATCCATGAGAAGTTCCCTGGTGGCAACAATGATCCGCATCTATGGTGAATGTGCCCTAGAAACTTTATCTTACATTTGGTGCCAATTTCAAAATGGATGCGTATCTTTGTTCAACAGAAATACAATATACATACATACATAGACTGAGATGAAATACCTTAAAAGCCAGTTTCACAAAAGCAGTTTAAGTGAAAAATTATTTTTTTTTTTGTCAGGTTTTATTAAATTCAACTAAAAAAATAAGATTTCATTAAATTGCTTTCATGAAACTGGCTTTTAAGGTATTTCGACAGATGGTGATTTGAGATTTACCACTGCACAACTCTACCTTGGTGTCTGCAAAAGAAACTTTAACGCATAATATTGTTGGCAAATCACATCCATTGGGCCGATCGTAACACACGAGAGTTTGATATACTCAATGGTGCAACAGGTCGATTTCGTCTGACATTCACGGCACCTTTTCTCACTTGTAGATTTTTAGTAATAACTCAACCTCAGTACCACCTGGCAGCCTTTTTTGCAACTGGACTGCCTTTACCATTTCCAATATATGTTTTGAATATTCGACAAATCGGATCATAAAAAAGATTTTTAGTAGCAACTCAACTCCAGCGCCAACTGGCGGATTAAATTGTGAAACTAAACCATCCAAAGACCCACTCAAACAGACACACACAAAACTTTGTTAAAATCCCTCCAGCCATTTAGGATTTCACACACAAATATACCCACAGAGGAATTATATACACATTCAAAGATGAGTAAAAGTCAGTTCGTTTGTACTTTGCCACAGCCCCTTTTAAAAATAGCCCATTTTTCTCAATAAGTATGGGATTGATTTCATATATCTCCATACGAAGTGTTCCAGTAATGTACCATGAACACTTCCAGAGATATGCAGTATGAAATTCGACTTGTATGGTAGGTGCCATGCCCCCTTTTCCAATAGCTCCATATTTTCTCCATGACTATGCGATTAATTTCACATATCTCAATACCAAGTTCCAGTACTCTACAAAGGACAGCTCTAGAGATATGCAATAAGAAAAATTCGACATGTATGGGAGGTGCCACGCCCGTATAAAGCTCCAGCACTCTACCATGAACACTTCCAGAGATAGTTATTATGAAAAATTCGGTTTATATGGGAGGTGCCACGCCCGTATAAAGCTCCAGCACTCTACCATGAACACTTCCAGAGATAGTTATTATGAAAAATTCGGTTTATATGGGAGGTGCCACGCCCGTATAAAGCTCCAGCACTCTACCATGAACACTTCCAGAGATAGTTATTATGAAAAATTCGGTTTGTATAGGAGGTGCCACGCCCCTTTTCCAATAACTCCACTTTTTCTGCAAGACTATGCGATTGATTTTATATATCTCCAAACCAAGTTTCAGTACTCTACCATGAACATCTCCAGAGATATGCAGTATGAAAAATTCGATTTGAAAGGTAGGTGCCACGCCTTCTTTTCCAATAGGTCCAATTTTTCTCCAAGAGTATGAGATCGATTTCATATACATACGTCAACACCAAGTTCCAGTACTGTACCATGAACACCTCCAGAGATTTGAAGTATGAATACTTCGGTTTGTATGGGAAGTGCCACGCCTCCTTTTTCGATAGCTCCAATTTTTCTCCAAGAGTATGCGGTGAATTTCATATATCCCCATACCAAGTTTCAGAACTCTACCATGGACATTTCCAGAGATATGGAGTATGAAAAATTCGGTTTGTATGGGAGGTTCCACGCCTCTTGTATATATCGCGAAATATCAAAAATATCGGTTCAGCCGTTCTCGAGCCTTGCGATATACATAGATGGGTAAGAGTTGCTGCTTTTAATATTGCGCACTCTTACGTACAAAATAATAAAATTATAGTTTAAAAACCTAAAACTTCGCTACCAAAATTTCCATTCGTACTGTCATCAGGTTACTTTGAGAATGGAAGTTTAAAGCAATTCCCATTCGTACTGTCATCAGGTATGTAACTCGAGAATGGAAATCGCTGCATCTTTTAGGCGCATCAATATTACATAGTTACATCCCGTGCTAATAAAAGCGAGGTATAAACATGGAGGATGGTTCCGTGCGCAGAAGTGGAAAACTTTTGACTGCCATTCACCTGGGAGTGGCCAGAAGCGATTCTTGTGCGTACGGTTCAAATCGCAGCTCACAACGTCCGGATATTTATATCCACGTATCCTCTGGGTAGCAACCAAACACCCGTTTGGGAGCGAGCTAAAGTGAGAAGGCGTAAAACTTCGCGTGCGCTGGGTTTGGGTCCCGCCACGTTAAAACCCCGCCCAATGAAAAGAAGCAAACAGCCTCGGATGAGACCCCCTTTTTCTGATGACGACCACGGCAAACGTATAAAGGACTATGATTTAAGGGTATGCACCTGGAATATCCGGACCCTTAATGGGGAAGGTGCCTCTGCCCGGCTGGTTGATGTCCTCGGGAAGACAAAGGCTGACATCACCGCCATCCAAGAAATGCGATGGACGGGGCAAGGTAAAGTAAGCGTGAAGCCTTGCGACGTCTACTACAGTTGCCACGTAAAGGAGCGCAAATTCGGTGTTGGATTCGTGGTAGGAGAGAGACTCCGTCGCCGAGTACTGGCGTTCACCCCGGTGGACGAACGTCTAGCCACAATCCGCATCAAAGCTAGATTCTTCAACATCTCGCTCATCTGCGCCCATGCCCCGACGGAAGAGAAGGATGAGGCGTCCAAGGATCTCTTCTATGAGCGCTTGGAACGTACATATGAGCGCTGCCCCCGACACGATGTCAAAATCGTGCTTGGCGATTTTAATGCCAAGGTGGGCAAGGAAGGGATCTTTGGCGCCACTGTCGGAAAATTCAGCCTCCACGACGAAACGTCCGATAACGGACTGAGGCTGATCGACTTCGCCGGGGCCCGAAATATGGTAATATGTAGTACTAGGTTCCAGCATAAGAACATCCACCAAGCTACATGGCTGTCTCCAGATCGAAAAACGAGAAACCAAATCGATCATGTTGTGATAGACGGAAGGCATGCTTCAAGCGTTTTGGACGTACGTACACTCCGAGGGCCAAACATCGACTCGGACCACTATCTTGTTGTAGCCAAGATACGCACCCGCCTCTGTGCAGCAAAAAATGTGCGCCCAACAATGCAAGGAAAGCTTAACGTCGAAAAGCTGCAATCACAACAGACGGCCAATTTATTCGCCACTCGACTCACACACCTGCTCTCTGAGAGCACTCTTCAACAATCCGACGTACGCGAGCAGTGGAACCACATTTCCCGATCATTAAGTACCGCCGCCGAAGAAGTAGTTGGATTTCAGCGAGCCCGAAAGAACAACTGGTACGATGAGGAATGTCAAGAAGCCGCAGAGAAAAAAGATGCCGCCTACAGGGCCACGCTGCGATCGGGCGCAACGCGAGCCATGTGGGACCGTTATAGGGAACTGAAGAAGGAAGCGAGACGTATTTGCCGCAATAAGAAGAGAGAGGCCGAAATACGTGAGTGCGAAGAGCTTGAGATGCTGGCCGACAGGAAGAACGCCCGAAAATTCTACCAGAGGGTTAGGCGACTTACGGAAGGTTTCAAGACCGGGGCGAACTCCTGTAAGAACAACAATGGCGACCTAGTGACCGATGTCCAGAATATACTTAAATTGTGGAGGGAACACTTTTATAACCTACTGAATGGTAGCAGCGCTGAAAGTAGTGAAGAAGACGAACCCGAGTCCCCAGTCGATGATGATGGAGTAGCTGTCCCACCGCCTGACTATGACGAGGTACGAATAGCGATTACGCGGCTGAAAAACAACAAAGCTGCTGGAGCTGACGGCCTGCCAGCCGAGCTATTCAAGTACGGCGGCGAGGAGCTGATGAGGTGCATGCATCAGCTCGTATGCAGAATATGGTCAGATGAACGCATGCCCGACGACTGGAATTTAAGTGTGCTCTGCCCAATCCACAAGAAAGGCGACCCCGCCATTCGCGCCAACTACCGCGGAATTAGCCTTCTAAGCATAGGTTACAAGGTCTTATCGAGCGTATTGTGCGAAAGACTGAAGCCCACCGTCAACGAGCTGATTGGACCTTATCAGTGTGGCTTTAGGCCTGGAAAATCCACCATAGATCAGGTATTCACAATACGCCAAATCTTGGAAAAGACCCGCGAGAATAGGATCGACACACACCATCTATTTGTCGATTTCAAAGCCGCTTTCGACAGCACGAAGAGAAGTTGCCTTTATGCCGCGATGTCTGAATTTGGTATCCCCGCGAAACTAATACGGCTGTGTAAAATGACGTTGAGCAATACCACCAGCTCCGTCAGAATAGGGAAGGACCTCTCCGAGCCGTTTGATACCAAACGAGGTTTCAGACAAGGGGACTCCCTTTCGTGTGATTTCTTTAATCTTATGTTGGAGAAGATAATAAGAGCCGCAGAACTGAACCGCTCAGGCACAATACTTTATAAGAGCGTACAATTGCTGGCGTATGCCGACGACATCGATATTATCGGTAAAAACAAGGGCTACGTCTGTTCTGCCTTCTCGGGATTGGATAGAGAAGCAAAGCGAATGGGTCTGGTGGTGAACGAGGACAAAACGAAGTATCTCCTGTCAGCACACAAACAGTCAGAGCATACGCGTCTTGGCACCCACGTCACTGTTGACAGTTACAAGTTTGAAAAAGTAGACGACTTCGTTTATTTGGGAACCAGCATTAACACCAATAATAATGTCAGCCTTGAAATCCAACGGAGAATCACTCTTGCCAACAAGTGCTACTTTGGGCTGAGTAGGCAATTGAGAAGTAAAGTCCTCTCTCGTCGTACAAAGATCACACTCTATAAGTCACTCATCATGCCTGTGCTGGTGTATGGCGCGGAAGCATGGACAATGAAAGCATCTGATGAGGCGGCTCTTGGAGTTTTCGAGAGAAAGATTCTGCGAAAGATTTACGGACCTTTACGCGTTGGTGATGGCGAATATCGCAGACGATTTAACGATGAGCTGTATGAGCTTTACAACGATATAGACATAGTGCAGCGAATTAAAATTCAGCGGCTCCGCTGGCTTGGCCATGTCGTTCGGATGGACAGAAACGCTCCTGCTCTGAAAATATTCAACGCGGGCCGCGATGCTGGTAACAGAGGAAGAGGAAGGCCTCCTCTGCGTTGGAAAGACCAGGTGGAGAAGGACTTGGCTTCACTTGGCATTTCCAATTGTTGTCAGTTAGCACAGAAGAGAAATGACTGGCGTACTGTTTTGGACTCGGCCAAAATCGCATAGGCGGTTACAGCGCCAATTAAGAAGAAGAAGATAAACATAGCAGCAGGGTTTTTATGCGTAATTATATACATAAATATGTATGTATATAAATATGCATATACAAATGTAAGTGCTAACAGCAATGTTAGTTGCCCCTTGTGGCAACATAAACGACTCTACATACATACATAATTGAATAAATGATTTCTCCATGAACTGTACATACATACATATGTATTTGTTTTTTTTTTTTAACATAAGAATAAACATTAACGTTAACAGCTTTGTGCTGTATTCCGTACGATTTAACAGCAAGGGCGCTCTCAGGTAAGTAGCGCTGTTATGTGGGCGTGTATGTTAGATTCTACAGGATTTTTAAAGTCCCGCAGTTCCATTTTTAAGAAGTTTTTAAACTTTTTTAATTTGCCTAAGACAATGAGAAGCCCATTCAGAACCTATAACCAAAATTTCAAAAAAATCGATGCAGCCGATCTCGAGCTTTGCGAACAGAAAAAAAAACGACTTTCAAAATATATATTAGTATAGGGAGTCACAAAAGTATTCATAGCCCCATTTGCGTCAGCTTTCGTTAGTAGTCCACGCTGTTCCAATCACGTAAGTGCCAGTGGAAAGAGCTTTTTCAGCACTAAGACACGTATTGAACGACAAACGGCAAATGACATTCTAACTCAACCATGACATTGTTCAGTAAAATTTGCAGAGTTTACAATTTTTTTTGTCATTGGCAAATTTTAGGTACAATAAATAAAACCTTTTTTATATTTATAATTCATACTTTTTCAATTTCGGGTTGTTTCTAATTTTTTGAAGTTTGAATCGAGCCCAGTCATGGTTTTACGTCAAAACACCATAAAAAAATTAGTAAAACAAGTAAAAAATTATTAAGTTCGGGCGAAGCCGAACATTAAATGCCCGACAAACGTATTAAATATAGTTTTTTTCACTTTTCCGAAAACTACCGTTATATGGTAAGCAGGGGTGGTTTTGTCCCTATTTAAAACATAGTATGCTCAGTTAGACTTAATGAGATAAAGTTATATAGTTATAGGTGGGCGGTCCTACGTCCATTTTCCAAAATTCCATAATAATCTTATTTCTTTTTAAGAGTTTTTTGTCTTTTCGACGTCTTTAACATTGTGCAAAGCTTAGGAGAAATTCATGAAGCGGTTACCGAGATATACACATGTAATCATAAAGGGCCGGGCCACGACCATTTTCCAAAAATGTATAATATTCTTATTTTCCGCCTAAATATCATTGCCAATATCATACGACAAAGTAAGTGCGAAATTTAAATCGTCTATATCTTTAAAAAAAACTCTATGAAACCTGAAATATTGAATGGCAGCCGGGTTCTGAGCTACATATATTTAAATTTTCAAGTCTGAAGTTTATCGGATAGTCGCTTAAAATCGATTGCAAAATTTGTACTGAAATCTGGATAAACAAGAAAGCACGTTAATATAAACGTGCTCCCGAACTGGTCACCAAACTACCCCGACCTGGTCCCCAACCAACTACCACCGTCATGTCCGTTCTTTAAGACTTAAAAATATTTTCGTACTCATAATTATTATGAAAAGACTTTTATAACACTAGTTTACAAATTTTCAGTTTCAAACGAGTACCTCGATAAAAAAGTGCTCTCTAGCACAATTTGGGGTCGCTGAAAACGAAAATGACACTCATTTATTTTTCTCAAGAAGCGTTTGCAATTTCCGCAAAAAAACGTGTTTTTCGTGTCTTATTTCAGTTTTTCATCGAAATTTCCAAGGAAGTTGATATTATGAAGCAGTGATATACATTTTTAGAAAAGTACAGACCTCCTCTTTACAGCAATATGTCGTTTCTAGTAATCTAGTGATTATTACTTCCACAGCAGCCGTTCTAAGTTAAAAAATAATTTTTTGAGCTTTTTTGGAAATTATTGAAATTTATCGATGTTTTACTATTGATTAAAAAATTGTTTGTCCGATACATGAAATTTTTAGTTCAAAATAATTTTATAATAAACAAGTCAAGCTAAAGATTGTCTAAATCGGACGAAAAATGTTGAAGTTATAACGTATTTTGTAAAATGATACATATTCAGCTTCTGACATTCAAATTTCCCTTTTTTACACCTACACAGAAATAAATTATGAAGCAGGGCTGGGGTTGAATCCATATCCACGGAATGTTTCCAAAATGGTAAAAAACACAAAAAAAGTCTGTTTTGTGTTAATTTATATGCTGAATCAAAGTAAACGTTGTAGGGGGAACAGAAATATCTCCAGTCGGTAAAATGCGTTACTGCTTGAGCGACATTGAACTTCCGCTATATTTTCCTGCCCCGTTAGATAGTTGACAAACGTCGTCGGATTTCGTTTCGTACTTTTGTTGGACAGTTGTTCCTTTTGTGTTCTCTCGTATTTTAGAATGACGTTTTTGCTCTAAGGAAAAAGCCCAAAATGTGCAATCACTCACCGGATAAGTTTTGCTTTATTTGTGGTTTGTACATATTCAAACAAAGTGATCGGAAAAAAATAACCACAGACATTTTGACTGCTTATGAACAATATTTTTGAATTCAAGCCAAGAATCCGGATAAACATTGGACTCCAAACTCTGTATGTGCCACATGTTTTGTACGATTAAGCGCATTCAGATAGGCAAAAAGAAGTATTTATCTTTCGGAAAGCCGTGCGAATGGAGAAACCCGATTGATCATGTGACGGATTTCTACTTCTGCCTAACCAAAATAAAGAGGAAATAAATAAATAAATAATAAAATAAATAAATAAAAGGAAAGAATTGCAAAGCTGTGTATCCCAATGTATCATCAGTGACAACAACTGCACCACATTCTTCTAATAAGGAACCTTCCATTCCCATTGGCCATTCCACAAACGTGAAAGAAATATACGAGACAATGAAAGAGTTACTCAAACGGAACTGTAGTAGTTCTTACAACTGGAAGATATGTTGTGACTTGGATGTCGTCGCTATATTCACTGGTCTACCGGGTGGCTATACGAAGTACAGCTGTTTCTTGTGTCTCTGGGATATCAGAGCAGATGAAAAGCATTTTACTCAACGCGAGTGGCCAAAGCGTAATGATCATGTCGTAGGAAAGAGCAACGTTCTTAAAACAGCACTAGTTGAAAAAAACAGCGTTATTTTTCCACCATTGCACATAAAACTCGGGCTAATGAAAAATTTTGTCAAAGCTTTAGCAAAAAATCCGGAAAATAAAGCCTTGAAATATTTGAAGACGGTGTTTCCTAAACTGTCGACAGAAAAAATCAAAGCAGGTATATTTGTCAGGCCACAAATCAGAAAATTGTTTGATGATGCAAAATTTGAACGATGCTTGAACAAATCTGAAGTAAAAGTTTGGAGTGCCTTTGAACAAGTTGTTCACGTTTTTTTTTTTTGGGGAACAACAGAAGCAAAAACGACCGTAAATTGATTGACAATTTGATGAAAAACTTCAATGACATTGGTGATTGTGAAGTATTTTTAGGTTAAATGTAAGTTTGTGAAAATCCATGCAATTTTCTTTTTGTGACTTATACCTAAATATCTTCAACCTTGCATGGATTAAAATAATTATTTTAAGAAAAAACTATTTAATAATTTACAAAATATTTTATTTATTACAGGCGCTCGAATGTCTCTGAAAATACACCTGCTCAATAGTCATTTCGACTTTTTTCCACCGAATTTGGGAGCTGAGAGCGACAGCGAAAAGCGGTATGAAGGTTTCTGGGATCAGGCCATGATGGGCGACTATTGTTGGATGCAACTTCGAGAAGACAGAATGGTACACAAACGAAGAAAAATCATATTTTCGACCTGAAGTGTGAAAATGTTAAAAACCTCGAATTGCTTGTATTCATTATGCGTCATAACTTCTACATTTCTTCTTCGTTCGAAGCAATATTTAGCTTAAATTGTATGTGGCGGAATGGTCTTCAAACTGTTATCATATATATATATGCATGAAAAATTTGTATCTTATGAAAAAAAGTCAATAAACCTCATTCATTTCCAAAAAAGCTCAAAAAATTACCATTTTTTTAACTTTGAACGGATGCTGTGGAATTAATAATAACTAGATTACCAATAATGAAATATTGCTGTAAAGAAGATGTTAACTTTGTCGGAGAACTCGGTGAAAAACTGGAATAAGACACGAAAAAGAGGTTTTTTGCAAAAATCCCAAAAACGCCTCAAATTAAGCTAGAAAGCACTCTTTTATCGAGGTACTTTTTTCGTGTAAGCTAGTGTAATATAAGTCCCAAAGTAAAAGTCTTTGAAGACTTAAAAAACATTTTCGTACTCATAATTATTATGACAGACTTTTATAATATAGATCTCAAAATAAAAGTCTTTGAAGACTTAAATATATTTATCTCAATGATAATTATTATGAGACTTATAATATAAGTCATTGCATAATAATTATAGATGACTCGAAAAATTGTTATCTTACTATAATAATTATTGGTCAACTTTTATTCTTTTCTCTTCTAATAGTTATGTCTCTGGTCNTACACAAACGAAGAAAAATCATATTTTCGACCTGAAGTGTGAAAATGTTAAAAACCTCGAATTGCTTGTATTCATTATGCGTCATAACTTCTACATTTCTTCTTCGTTCGAAGCAATATTTAGCTTAAATTGTATGTGGCGGAATGGTCTTCAAACTGTTATCATATATATATATGCATGAAAAATTTGTATCTTATGAAAAAAAGTCAATAAACCTCATTCATTTCCAAAAAAGCTCAAAAAATTACCATTTTTTTAACTTTGAACGGATGCTGTGGAATTAATAATAACTAGATTACCAATAATGAAATATTGCTGTAAAGAAGATGTTAACTTTGTCGGAGAACTCGGTGAAAAACTGGAATAAGACACGAAAAAGAGGTTTTTTGCAAAAATCCCAAAAACGCCTCAAATTAAGCTAGAAAGCACTCTTTTATCGAGGTACTTTTTTCGTGTAAGCTAGTGTAATATAAGTCCCAAAGTAAAAGTCTTTGAAGACTTAAAAAACATTTTCGTACTCATAATTATTATGACAGACTTTTATAATATAGATCTCAAAATAAAAGTCTTTGAAGACTTAAAAATATTTATCTCAATCATAATTATTATGAAAAGACTTTTATAATATAAGTCTGAAAATAAAAGTCTTTGAAGACTTAAATATATTTATCTCAATGATAATTATTATGAGACTTATAATATAAGTCATTGCATAATAATTATAGATGACTCGAAAAATTGTTATCTTACTATAATAATTATTGGTCAACTTTTATTCTTTTCTCTTCTAATAGTTATGTCTCTGGTCTGAAGTATATTTTATGGTTTCTGAAGTACAGTTGACTAATCTGAAGTACATTTTACGATATCCGAAGTTCAATTGGAAAAGGTGTAGTTCGGTCTTCTCATTGAACTTAATTTGTAAGTGCTACAATTTCTCATTTTGAATCGCGATCCAAATACTCTTGGCACAAACGAAAGACGTGTATCCACATTTTTACAGATACGCTTTAAAACGCTTTTGGATTGTTGCTACTTCTGTTCCTTGCAAAGGAGTTTTTTCGTTTAAAGTACAAAACCGCGTATCGTCATTCTGCAAAACCGCGCAACTGACATTTGCTGCCAAAAATTGGCTCAATCCTTATCCATTCGTCCTAAAATATACTAGCCAGGAATGCGATGCTTTAGAAAAAAGAGAACCTATTTGAAATATGAGTGTTTTACTCTCTAGAAAATGATTTATGGAACCGCACATACGCGGTTTTGCATTTTTTTATACGCGGTTTTGTACTTTAAACGACGATATGTACATTAACTGCACCACCCCCCCTATACAAAAAAAAAAAACGGCACTGTGTTTCCATTGGAATTATAAAATCTATTATATTTTAAGACGTCCACCGAAATATTTTGGAAAGCTATTAAGATTTACGTGAGCTGGACTGATTTGAAAATACCTCCAAAAATTTAGTTTTAATGAATAAAAATTGTTTCTTAAATTTTTTTCAAAAAAAGTCCCCTGACAAAACGGTTTAAGCTTAAAAAATTTGCATAGAAACATTAAAAAAAAAATTTTAAATTTTTAACGGAATCGTGATGAGATTTTTGATGCTGTTTTTAACTTTTTTCAAACATTCATTGGAAAGGTATTTTCTCACTCTTTTCATTCCTTTGCTAGTAAACTCATTCAAAGGATGAAAGAGAAAGGTAGAATGAACGAGTGTCATTCCAAGTTGAATTAAGATGTGTTGGTATTTGAAAAAAAATATTGGGACGTGAATGAGTTTTTTTGTACATAAATAAAAATAGTGGGAAAATACCTTTCTACGGATACCCATGAGTTTAAATCGGAATAGTTTTAGCCCAGTTATTCAAGTTTTCGTGAATCAATCAAAAAAAGTTAAAAAAAAACAGCATCAAAAATCTCATTATTACGATTCCGCTGAAAAGATTTTTAAATATTTTTATGCAGATTTTTTAAGCTTAATCTGTTTTGTCATCTGAGGAGATTTTTTTTTAAAGTTCTTTAAGAAACAATAAATCTTAATATTTTTCCGAAATATTTTGATACGACGTCTTAATAGATTTTGTAATCCGGGCGGAAAACCGCAACTTTATTTGGTGATGCAGTCTAAAGTACATACAGGGTCATTCCATTGAAAAGAGGAAAACGACATAGATTTAAATATGCCCAACCTAAATATGTAACCTCCTTTTTAATGACATTTCATTAACCTGTGGGAAAATATTAAAAAAATCAAAAGAAGTTGTAATTTTTGTCTATGGAAACTTTTATTTCATGCATAATTACTTTACACCAGTCACAAGGAGATGTCCCACCAGTCACAACTTTAAATATTTTTTAATATCCTGCCCTTTATAAATTTCATAATATTATTTGGTTTTTTGTTTAGTGACATACTTATGACCAGATTATCTGCTTTTTCGAGCTGAGCTATCCAATATGTAATTAAGAATACAAAATTTATCCCCTTAAAGACGATAATTTTTGCATTTGCAACCCTAATTTATGGATTACTTCTGGTACATAGAGGAGAAACGTCAAAAAAATGTGATGAAAGTCGTTCCGCAATCTTTTGTGACCCACGTTTCAAAACTTGTTTTTTATCTGACATTTTAACTTAAATTAGAAATTAGATACTATTTGTGGAATTCGATTATAAGAATAAAAAATAAAAATTTAACTAGGTTTTTAATTGAATCTTCTATAATCGATATATTCGGATAATAGAAAAACGGCCGGATAAACCGGATTCTGGATATCTACCGGATATCCGGCACATCCCTAGTTTCTATGAAGATTATATTAACCTCATTTGTATTGAAAACGAAAGCGTACAATTCATATTTTACAACACAAATACATCGTTCCTGAAAGTCTAGTGTTTTGACTAAAATTCATCTTTGAGTGCACAAGGGTAAAATAAGAGTTCCTTTCAGTGTCCCACCAGTCACATTCATTAAAATGATAGTTACATAAAACTAAGAAATCGTTTGGTATTTTTGTTAAATCAATTTTATACACTAGTTATGGTTCTATGTTAAAAAATATTTTTCGCTGTTTTATAAGCTCCGACGACATAGTTATAATTCACAATTGATCACATTCGGGAGTAAAATGTCCCGCTATTCACAATGGAATGGCCCTACAGTGACTCAAACAATTACCACGTTTTGTCTTTTTTTTAATATTCGTAATATTTTTCCAGCTACATTTTTTTTTATTTTTGTATAAAAATATCGATTAAGCTTTAACCAAAACCGTAAGTGTAATTTTAAAACTTTATAAATTTAGGAAAATTCACCAAATTTTCGTCAAAATTTTAACTTTTTATTCTGAATTTTTAGAAAATTTTTGGAAGTCCAGTTATAGCCCATATAATTTTAGGCTAATGAAGTGCAACTTTCAAACGGCACAAAATCGCGTTGATTTTTGAGAAATTTTTTTAGAGGCTACTTTTTCGGGTTTTTTAATATAACAAGCGCAATTTACAAAAACTTGCGTTGAAATTTTGAAATTTGTTGCTGACGGTCTCCCGCACTTTATTTCATAACAAATTCATACTTATATGAAAAGGTGCAAAAATCCGTCACCAAAAAAAAAATTCTCAAAAAACAATGCGATTTTTTCAACGTTTGAAACTTGCACTAAAATTGTATGGGCTATAAAACTGCATACCCAAAAATGTTCTAAAAATTCAGAATAAAAAATTTAAATTTTGATGAATATTTTTGTTGAATTTTCCTAAATTTTGTATAAAGTGTGAAACTGTGATTTATTGTTTTGTAATTTTGGCGATATTTTTGTATAAAAATATCAAAAAAAAATATCGAAAAACATTACGAATATTTGAAGAAAATCAACACGTAGTCATTTGTTTGAGTCACAGTATTTTTATCTTTATGAATTTGTTAACCCAGTGGGAAAATGGGAATGCATTACCTTTTTCTATCAAGAAAAACTCATCGACTACGGTTGAACTAAAAGATGCACCGCATTGTTTGCGAGCGGATGATATGTAGTTTTGAAGCCATTAACAAAACAAAAAGTTTGAGAACTAACTCAAGTATGTTTTTTCACTGTATCACGGACTTCTTTTTTGTTATGTTTCAATTTATAGTTTCATAAAGCGACATGCGACACATTTCTTTCGTATAACAAAGCTGTAGAGAAATTCTTGCATCTTTTCGTGCGTAGGCAATAGAGACTATCCATTACTTTTTGCATTCCCAAACATTACCTTTTCCCACTGGGAACGTTTTTGTTTCATATACTCGTTTATTTGTATTTCATTTATACGAAAACTCTGTAAATGATTGAAACGATGTAATTGTGTAATAATAATACATATTGCTAACAAGATTACCTTTACTACAAATGTATGGCGTCGATTGAAAAGGCCTGCTAATTTGTATGTGATTTATGTTAGTAAACATATTGTGATGTGGAATTTTCCACATCATGATTTTTACGCGGGCGTACCTGTACTGCCGCATTCCACGCACTCACTCTGCGAACTGAGAAGCCCTAGCGCTCCGCCGGTTCTGTTGCCGGCCAACGCCCGGCTTGTGGCTTATGCTGCTGTCTTCAACAAATTTTAGCGCTGCAACTCTGCTGCAGTGTTTCCCGCGGAGCCCTGTTGCTCCGCCGGCTCTGTTGCCGGCCAACACGCTGGTAGTCAGCAAACCTCCGGAAAAATATATTGAAAAATAAACTGGACTGCTCGATTTAAGTAACGCGCAAATAATGGCGCTAAATTTATCTTCATTTTATATCCTTAACTTAGCTGCTATCAAATATAACAGAGTTCCTTTTTAATATCGTAAATTCTTAGATGTAATATATTACATTGGGCGAATTCATATAAGGTGATTTGTAGGGTTGCAACAATGTATGCTTGATCGCTTTGGAAAAAGAAGAATTTGGCAAAGTGATCAATTTTGCCATATTCTTCTTGCCCAAAATTTATAATTAGAATTAAATTGTTTTGAAGGAACGAATTTAAAAAATTATTAAAGGATATTCCTCCCTCTTTCATACGTTCGTTCAAAGCAATTTAAGTTATGGCAATTATTAAATATTTAAATGAAAGCTATTGTATTTACTTAATTATTATTACTTTACTTATAAATAGTTATTTAATTGGCAAGGTATCGTATTTGTAAAATAAAGTTAAGTAATTATTTTTGTAAATAACTTATGAGGCTATTTGATTGAATTTTTCATAATTACATATTAATAGCTTATTGTTAGAGCATTTTATAACGAATCACCCTGTATTCGCAACTCAACTACATAGCTATGTACATACGTATGTTACTGTTTCTCTCCATTACTTCTCTTGTATATGTAACCTTATAATGTCACCTCTGTAGTTCTTTATATTCATTCGCCTAATTAAACTTGTTCAACTAAGACGGTCGTGTGTTTTATTTCTTGGATTTCTGTTAATACTGGTTATGGGCCCAGCGTTTGGCTCCATCATAAAATACACGTGGTCTCGACAATTTGATATACATTTTTTAATCAAGGTATTTATCGTTGGTCGGTAAAATGACGAGTGCGCTATCGCAGGTGGAAAAGTTGAATGGCGAAAACTATGCAGTTTGGTCCGTGCAGATGAAGAGTCGACTAGTGTCTTTGGATTATTGGCACGCGATTGAGACAACATGTAGCGCCACAGCAACTGCGGAACAAAAAGCGGCCTGGCAAGCAGACGACAACAAAGCCCTTGCTACAATTACTCTGTGCGAGAAGCCCTCTGAGTTGTTGCACTTAAAAACTTGTTTTACGGCGGAAGGTGCTTGGCTTAAATTATCAGATAGGTATCGTGCTAAGGGACCTGCTAGAAAAGTCAACCTGTTCAAGAAGCTTGTACGATTCCAATTTCAACGCGGGGCGAGTTACACAAGTCAAGTCAACCAATTTTGTTCCATCGCGGAAAACCTGAAGGAGATTGACGTATCAATACCAGATGACATATTAAGCATAATGCTGCTTTGTAGCCTGCCGGAAGATATGGAAAACTTCGTCGTGGCCATAGAAAGCCGGGATGCCTTACCCAAGATCGACAGCTCGAAGTTAAAAATCTATGAAGAAGAAGAAAGGCACAATGGGAAGGTCGGTGAAGGTCAGCAAGTTGTGTATGCAGTGAACGATTTGAAGTGTAAACGGCAAACAAAGCGTAAGCCGTGGGACAAGCAGTCCAAAAACAACATTATGTGTTATGCCTGTGGGAAGAGAGGGCATGTGCGAGCGCAATGCAAAAGTGCAACGAATTCGGAAGTCGTGTTTAGTTCGCACGCTGGTGACTTCGCGGACAACAGCAAGCAGTGGATCTTAGACAGCGGAGCATCATCGCATATCTGCAACAACAAAACTATGTTCACATCATTTAGAGAGCATTTGCAAAAGGTGATATTGGCATCGGGGGAGAGCGTTTTAGCAAAAGGTATAGGTAATGTGAAATTGAAATCAGCCTATGCTGACATTACACTATCGGAGGTACTCTTCGTGCCCGAGTTGAAGTCAAATTTTTTGTCAGTGGGCAAAACTATAGCAATGGACAGTCAGTGAAATTCACTAAAAATAAAGCGTTTACTTACACAGAACATAGCAAATTAATTTTTGTTGCTGAGAAAAATTGTGGTATATTTCTAACAAACTTTACTATGAGAGAATATGCGTTGATGAGCTGTGAAAAGTCGAGAGAATTTGATTTGTGGCATCGACGATATGGTCACCTAAATGCGCGTGACTTGTGTACACTGTCTAACAAAGATATGGTTCGTGGATTGAAAATTAAAATGCCTAATGATTTTGCTTGCGTAACCTGTGCGTTGTGTAAAATTTCTTGTAAGCCTTTTTCTTCATACCGTAGTGTACTTAGCAAAGGCAAGTTGGAGATAGTCCATACAGATATTTGCGGACCGATGCGAAACACTTCGCAAGGTGGATCGTTATATTTCATAACGTTCATAGACGATTATACAAGGTATATGTCCACATATTTTTTGAAGAAAAAATCCGAAGCATTGAATGCGTTTAAAGAATTTAAAGCCAAAGCTGAAAAAGAAACAGGTGCGTTTATAAAAATTTTACGTAGCGACAATGGTCGCGAATACTTGAGTAGTGAGTTCGAATTATTTTTTAAACAACATGGAATACTCCATCAAACGACCGTAGCTTACACGCCGCAGCAAAACGGGATAGCGGAGCGAGCTAATAGAACCTTGGTCGAAATGGGACGTTGTTTGTTAGAAGAATCAAAAGTACCAAAGAGTTTATGGTCAGAGGCCTTAAATACCGCAACGTACTTGCGAAATCGCGCTCCTACAAAGATTCTCGAAGGAAAAACGCCATATGAGTGTCGTTTTGGTTGGAAAGTCCAAGTCCAAGTTAATGCCAAAAGGACGTAAGTTAATTTTTGTTGGTTATTCAAACCAGAGCAAAGCATACAGGTTGTACGATAGTCAACGAAGAGCCATAGTCATATCCCGTGACGTTAAGTTCTTGGAAAATTCATTCCCCGAAGGTCAGCCTGATGAATCGTCTCTTGGTACACCACTGTCAACTACTGGTGTAGAAACTTTTATTATACCGGATGATGACACACCAGAAGATGTAACAGCTAGAGAGCAGAACGAAGGTGTTGTTGCTGACATATGTGCAAGTAAAACACCAAGCGGCAATGCAGACTCCATCGCTGATGCAGTGAGACCTACCGCAAGCAGAGTGGATGTTGACAATGTTGTGAACGAGGAATGCTTTGGAAACGAAACCGATTTGAGTTCAGCAGACGAAGCGGAGATAACAAGCGTTGTTGGTAAGCGAAAGAGAGGTAGGCCAAGAATTAATATAACGGGAGTTGTTGGTAGACCTAGAAAAATATTCGCTCTTGATTATAAAGCTGAAACAGAAGTAGTGAACGCTATTGCTTCTGATCCGATTTCGGTGAAGACTGCTTTTGAAAGTGAAGATGAAAATCAATGGAAACAAGCAATGAAAGCAGAATACGATACGTTGATGAGAAATAAAACCTGGGAATTAGTAGACCGCCCTGTAGGGAAAAATATCATTGGCTGTAAATGGGTATTTTCGACGAAGCGGAGAAGTGATGGTAGCGTCGAAAAATACAAAGCCCGTTTGGTCGCAAAGGGGTGTTTTCAAAAGTATAACATCGACTACCATGAAACGTTTGCACCTGTGGTCAAGCATTCCACTATAGGATAAATATTAGCGATTGCAGTGCAGCACAAGTTGTTGGTAAACCATATAGATATTTTTGCTGCTTATCTAAATGGTTCACTAAAGGAAGAAATATATTTGTACCAACCCGAAATGTTTGTGCGAGAAGATCAACTAGAGAAGGTATGTAAACTAAAGAAGTCCTTATACGGCCTGAAACAGGCAGGACGGGAATGGAATTAGAAGTTCAATGAAATTTTGTGTAATATTGGTTTTCGAAAATGTTTATCAGATAATTGTGTTTATATTATGTCGAGAGACGGCGAAATCGTTATTGCAGCATTGTATGTTGACGATATGATGCTGGCTTGTTCACATGAGTCAACAATGGACCAAATTATTAATAAGATGGACTGAGAGGCGCCCTTAAAGTTCATCAGAAGATGTATACACTTGAACTTTTAAAATCATGGAATATGACGGAATGCAAGCCTAGTTCAACTCCATTTCCAAGCGGTACTGTGTTAGAAAAATGTACTAAAGATAATTGCAGCGAAATTTATGATGTGAAGATTTTTCAATCTTTGATTGGCAGTTTAATGTATTTGGCCGTCATTTCACGACCAGATATCGTCCATACACATTCCAAATTGTCGCAATTTAATAGTCATCCGCATAAAGAGCACTTCACAGCAGCGAAGCATATTCTGCGTTACCTCAAGCAAACTGCTAATGCGAGTTTCACATACCAGAAGATCGACAAATCACTTGTTTGCTATACTGATGCTGACTGGGGCTCCAACAATGTTGACCGAAGATCGTACAGCGGGTATATTAATTTTCTTGCCGGTGGACCTATTGCGTGGGAATCTAAAAAGCAAAGCAGCGTGTCCCTGAGTTCAACTGAAGCCGAATATGTAGCAATGAGCGAGGGAGCTAGGGAGATCGTTTTCTGTCGGCAACTGTTACAAGAGCTGAGCTTAANGACTGTTACAAGTGCTGAGCTTAACAGACTCCTGCAGCAACCCAACCGTCATCCATTGCGATAACCAGGGAGCAAATTTTCTCGTTCGTGTAGCTGCTACTGGCAAGAAGTGACTTCATCTGCGCCGGCTCGAGTGTCGGGCTTGATTCCACTTCTGCAACAGCTGCTGGTAAGGTGATTTCTTCTACATCGGCTTGAGTGTCGGGCTGGACGTCACCTTCCCAGTGGCAGCGCCACAAGCTACACACGCTCTCACCACAGCCTCTCGTGGCCCCGCGTACGGGCGACACCCGCTCGCCCGCAGTCAGCTCCGCCGTTAGCAGAGGGACGTCGACAGCGCCTACAAGAGCGCTTCTCACCGCTGTCAGCAGAGCGGCGTCAACAGCGCCACTAGAGCGACTCTCCGGCGCGAACAGAGCGCCACTTATCAGCGCCGCCCAACGGCGCGAATGGGACTATACTCTCCGGCGTAATTAGCACGGTACTCTCCGGCGCGAATAGAGCGCCACTTGTCGACGTCGCCAGAACGCCGCCCAGCGGCGCGAGTAAAACGTCACTCCCGGCGCCACCAAAGTACCACTCATCGGTACGCCTCACCTGCATTTTCTGAGAGCGCTACATCTCGACGCAACTGGAACGCTACTCTCCGGAGCACTACACACCGGCGTCACCGGAGCACTATACACCGGCGTCACCAGAGCGCTACTCACCAGCGTTTTTAGAACGCCATTCACCGGCAAGACCAGAGCGCAACCCCCCTTGCAAGAGCGCTACATACCGACGCGGCCAGAACACCGCTTATAGACGTCAGCAGCGCGCCACTCAGCGGCGTCAGCAGAGCGCTGCCCACCAGTACCAAAGTCACGCCACTAAAGCCTAACGGGCTCATAACGGGACAAGGAGCCGTTACCCAGACTGCAAGTGACGCTACCGAATGTTTCAAATTATTGTTTGTTATATGTTCTTTTATAGAGATTAAGAAAAATTAAGTAATAAATTACGGTCTACCAGAGCCCGAAACTACAAATTCATTGTAACGAACCCTGGACACGGCGAGTATACGCCAGCATTCTAGAAGAAGCATCGGCGCAAGCAAAACGCTTCGTTACAATTGGCGCCCGAGCAGGGACCCTTGGTAGATCGTACGCGTGCAAAGGAAAAATTATTATATGTTTGATACGAACAAAATGGCGGAAGTAATCAACACAGCATGGCTAGATGATATACCGAAGGAGCAACTAGTATCCATCGCACAGGAATTGGGAATCGAGGGCGCGGGTACCGCCCGAGAAATACGCAAGCGCATTACGGCGCTGGCGGCCAAGGCGCACACTGACCCAGAGATCTATGCCAAATTCCAGGCGATGGGAATCACCAACAGAGACAACGAGGTTGCCTCGGAAGACGAGGAGGAGCAGAAGACGCCAGTACCACCGGATGAACGTACGGGGAGTACGACTAATCCTATGGAAAACACGACACAGAGCCAGTTGGCGGTACCGCTACACCAGCACCAGCTGCCATCACATCAGCCGCCAATTTACCAGCACCCGCCGACAACAACCGTCGAGCCGAACGCAGGTACAGCCAACCTCGAAAATCAGGCACCGACCCACACGTTTGCACCTATCAACGACCAGGTAAGGAAGTGGTCAGTAAAATATGACGGTGGACGAGACCCGCTAGCTTTTGTAGAGCGATTGGAGGAGCTAGCCGAGGTGTATGCCTTGAACGTAGACCTCCTCCCAAAAACCATGCCCGAGACTCAGTATTTCGAACGCCTCGAGGACGATATACGGCAGAGAAGGCAGCACCCACGGGAGAAATATAAGGAGTATGTAATCGCGATACAAAACCTGATGCGGCACGTCGGCTATAGCAGCGAGCAGCGATTGGAAAGAATTTTCCGCAACAGCCACCCCGACTACTTGTTATATATTCGGCGGCGGGATTTCACCACTCTATCTGAACTACTCACGCTCGCGGAGGAGTACGGGTGTATCCACGAAGGCCACAGACGGACGGCGGAAACATCACGACGAGAGGTGGCAAGGCATGTCACCGGCGACAACCCGATGAGGACCACCACGCAACCAGGCGAATCATCTCATCGCACCCCACAGGTGCGGACGACACAACACCACCCGCCAGTTACACTACACCACTCAGCGACGGACACACAGCGTCATGGCATATCCAGGAACCAGAGCTTCGACCCCAACAACGTATGCAGGCGGTGTGGGCAGGAAGGACATTATGCCAGGCAATGCCACAATGCACGGAAGTTATTCTGTTGGGAGTGCGGTCGAGCCAATGTCCGCACGATCGAATGCTGTCGCCGGCGTCAGGGAAACGGCGGAGGGCTCCACCAAGAACACGGCGCGGTGAGCCCACCGAACCCAGCGCCGAGACGCCCCTAACCATGCGTCAGGATCACGGTCGACTGTACGCCCTGGTCTACTTGGGTAGGGAGCTAGTCGAGGCCGTCATCGATACCGGCGCCTCGAAGAGTTTCATATCCACCACTCTAGCGGAATATATGGCAACCGTAGGAAGCGGAGAAAGAATAACGGTAGCCCTCGAGGTACACATGGCCGACGGTACCAGTAGCAAGGTTTTCGAGGCCATGAAGATCGAGGTTCGTCTCGGACAAGCGATGCACCACGCAGTGCTATACATCATGCCAGGCGCAATAGACGACCTCATACTCGGCCTGGACACGTTGGGAAGCATGGGAGCTGCAGTATCCTGCGGCGGTCAACACGTCGTACTCACCGAACCGACTACACAGCCGGCACCGCCCGTTACCTCACAGACCACGGAGGACAGCACCGCAACCGCAGTAAGTAATACCGTAGGAAGGGCAGATCCGGGCGCGAGAGGATCAACAGAGTCGACCATCACGACCCCAGTGGACGCGTCGATGAGCATACCTCCGCGGGGATGCCCCACGGTAACAATATGGATGAGACAACATGAATACGCGACGCATACCCCTTACCCAGAATACAACAGATCCCGGACAAGTTACGTAGGGCTAAATATATCAGCAGCCTAGACCTCAAAAATGGCTACTGGCAGATACCCCTGGAACCGAACAGTCGCCCATACACGGCCTTCACCGTGCCGGGGCGCGGACTATTTCAATGGCGCGTCATGCCGTTCGGCTTGCACTCCGCGCCAGCAACATTTCAGAGAGCACTCGACCAGGTCATCGGCCCAGAAATGGAACCCCACGCTTTCGCCTANTACCGTGCCGGGGCGCGGATTATTTCAATGGCGCGTAATGCCGTTAAGCTTGCACTCCGCGCCAGCAACATTTCAGAGAGCACTCGACCAGGTCATCGGCCCAGAAATGGAACCCCACGCTTTCGCCTACCTAGACGACATCATCGTCATAGGCTCCACCTTCGAGGAGCACGTACAAAACCTACGAGAAGTACTAGCACGACTACAACGCGCGAATCTCCGCATTAACCCCGAGAAGTGCGACTTCTTCAAGAAGGAACTCCGATACTTGGGTCATGTGGTCAGTGACAAGGGAATCCACACCGATCCCGAGAAGGTAGCCGCGATCCAAGAACTAAAATCACCGTCTAACGTGAAGGAAGTACGCCAGTACCTCGGGATAGCCTCGTGGTACCGTCGCTTCGTGCCCGATTTCGCCACGTTAAGCCAACCACTAACTGCACTCCTGAAAAAGGGTAATCACTGGAAGTGGGGAGTCGAACAAAAAGAGGCCTTCGACACCCTCAAGCGGAAACTCACCGGGACCCCCGTACTCGCGTGTCCTGATTTTACCAAGCAATTCACCCTACAGACGGACGCTAGCAACTTTGGCCTAGGAGCGGTACTGACACAGGAGTTAGAAGGAGGCGAACGCGTAATATCTTATGCCAGCAGGAAATTGAACAAAGCGGAGGCCANCCTTGCCATAGTCTGGGGAATCCGGAAGATGAGGCCCTACTTGGAGGGATACAGGTTCAAGGTGATCACCGACCACATGTCGCTGAAATGGCTGAACTCGACCGAGAGCCCCTCTGGCCGTATAGCGAGGTGGGCCCTGGAACTGCAGAAGCACACGTTTGACATAGAATACCGAAAGGGAAAGCTCAATCTGGTCGCGGACGCACTATCACGGCAACCACTGGAGACCCTCCGGCAAGCGATAACGGCGGAACCACAATGCAAGTGGTGGCATAAGCGCGTGGGCGAAGTACACGCCAACCCGGAGAAATACTCGGATTATATGGTGCAGGACGGACAGCTCTACCGCCATATCCCGTGCCGAAATCAGGATGAGGAAGCAGTGCCCTGGAAGTTATGTGTACCAACCCCCCTTCGCCAGCGGGTGTTACGGGAGAACCACGACGTTCCCAGCGCCGGCCACATGGGCATCCGGCGAACAGTGGCGCGGATTGCCAACCGATATTATTGGCCAGGTATGTTTCGTGACATCAGCCGCTCCGTGCGCCAGTGTGATTCCTGCCAAAAATACAAGGAAGGACAACAGAAACCCGCGGGAAAAATGCTTTCACAGGTGGCTTCGGAGC
>NW_016160491.1:12868-13562 GCF_001687245.7 Rhagoletis zephyria | reverse complement strand
TTTGGCGTTCCGAAGATACTCATCTCGGACAACGGCGTCCAGTTCACCAGCACGCTGTGGCAACGCTACCTCCAAGAGATGGGAATACGACAGCAGTTTACCGCGCCATACACCCCCAGGAGAACCCAACGTAGCGCGCTAACCGGACGGTCAAGCGAATAATAGCTCAACTCACCAGATCGCAACACCAGCGATGGGACGACCTCCTCCCTGAAATTGAGCTAGCCATAAATACCAGTGTCACCGCCTCTACTGGGTACAGCCCAGCTTTTCTCGTCCAAGGCCGTGAGCCACGACTACCTGGAGCACTCTTTGACGAGATCAACATTGGGACGGGCACTATTTCCCCTACTGCCGAGGAGAAGTCCAGCAGGATGCACGAGGCATTCAGGATTGTCCGGCAAAATATGGAGAGAGCGGCGACGGACCAGGCCCGCCACTACAACCTCAGACGTCGAAAATGACCCCTAGGGTCGGCGAACTAGTTCTCGTCAAGGAACACCATCTATCCAAGGCCGCGGACGGATTCGCAGCGAAATTGGCACCCAAATATGACGGCCCCTACAAAATCCTGAGGTACATATCACCGTTGATCGTCCAGTTACGCAAGACCGATGGCGGAAGGGAAAAGACGACCAATATCACGGAATTAAAGACGTATCATACCAGCGAGGCCATATAGACACAAGGAGAC
>NW_016160491.1:4838-12858 GCF_001687245.7 Rhagoletis zephyria | reverse complement strand
ATCACCTTCCCAGTGGCAGCGCCACAAGCTACACACGCTCTCACCACAGCCTCTCGTGGCCCCGCGTACGGGCGACACCCGCTCGCCCGCAGTCAGCTCCGCCGTTAGCAGAGGGACGTCGACAGCGCCTACAAGAGCGCTTCTCACCGCTGTCAGCAGAGCGGCGTCAACAGCGCCACTAGAGCGACTCTCCGGCGCGAACAGAGCGCCACTTATCAGCGCCGCCCAACGGCGCGAGTGGGACTATACTCTCCGGCGTCATTAGCGCGGTACTCTCCGGCGCGAATAGAGCGCCACTTGTCGACGTCGCCAGAACGCCGCCCAGCGGCGCGAGTAAAACGTCACTCCCGGCGCCACCAAAGTACCACTCATCGGTACGCCTCACCTGCATTTGCTGAGAGCGCTACATCTCGACGCAACTGGAACGCTACTCTCCGGAGCACTACACACCGGCGTCACCGGAGCACTATACACCGGCGTCACCAGAGCGCTACTCACCAGCGTTTTTAGAACGCCATTCACCGGCAAGACCAGAGCGCAACCCCCCTTGCAAGAGCGCTACATACCGACGCGGCCAGAACACCGCTTATAGACGCCAGCAGCGCGTCACTCAGCGGCGTCAGCAGAGCGCTGCCCACCAGTACCAAAGTCACGCCACTAAAGCCTAACGGGCTCATAACGGGACAAGGAGCCGTTACCCAGACTGCAAGTGACGCTACCAAATGTTTCAAATTATTGTTTGTTATATGTTCTTTTATAGAGATTAAGAAAAATTAAGTAATAAATTACGGTCTACCAGAGCCCGAAACTACAAATTCATTGTAACGAACCCTGGATACGGCGAGTATACCCCAGTATTTTAGAAGAAGCATTGGGGCAAGCAAAACGCTTCGTTACATAATACATATGAAAATGGAAATTAAATTTTTTTGTCAATGTTATTGTGGCTTGTTAAGAACTGCTGAAGTCTAGAAAAAAGAAGTCTGATGAGATGTGGTGATCTCCGAAATAGTGCTATAACTTCTACCGCTTAGACTTTGTTGCTTTTTCAATTTTTCCTAATAAACAATCGTGGTACAAAGCTCAATAAAAATATTAAAAATTAAATTTTTTGTTTTAATATTTGTATTTAGATTATCTGAATTTTAATTTTAACAATGTATGAAAAATGCTTTTGGTTTAATAAATTCATTTAGTATTTTTCAAAAAAAAGATCTTATAGTACAATTTTATGGAAAAATATATTATAAATACTTATATTTTTCTTGAGGTAGTTTTCATATTTAAAATGTATACATTTCAAATTATTTTATTTTTTGTTTTGTATAGTTTTTATTTTAGTTGATGGTAAAAAAGAAAAATTAAAAGTAATTATACATACGTATATAAGAAAATTTGTTTTATTTTATTTTATGAATTCTATTTTTGTGTACTGTTTTTTCTTCGTTTTTCGCTTCATCAAAAATTGTGACGTTTACACCGTCAATTTTTGTTATAACATATGGCCCTTGGTATATGTTTTCATGCTTATTGCGTGGTTCGTTTTGAACCCTGTCGTTAACGCTAATTGATAACGGACGCGCCGTTTTATCATATATTAGTTTGTTTCGAATTTTGTGTTTATTAATTAATTCTTTCGCAATTTCGTGCGGCTTTTGCATTCTATATTTAACTTCTTTCGCGTAGTTTTCTACATTGTAAATCGGGTCAATTTGTTCTTTTTTTAAATCTTGTGGCACTGTGGCCTTTTTCCCAAATATTAATTCAAAAGGGGAAAATTTATTATTGAAAACTGTGTTAGTTGTTGTGTTGTGTAAAAATGTAAAATATTTTAAATAAACACCCCAATCGGAATATGTTTCATTTAAATATGCTCGTAAGTATTCATTAAAAACTCTGTGGTTACGTTCGATAGTACCCACAGTTCATGATGGTGTGCGGTTGAAAAATCGTGTTTAACCTTTAAAAGTTTGGTTAATTCAGTGAAAATTTCATTTTTAAATTCGGTGCCTAAGACGGATTTAATGGAATTCATTACACCGTAAGTTAAGACAAAACATTTGAAAGTGGCAGATGCAATAGTTTTAGCGCTTTTATCTGACACAGCTACTGTTACTAAATACTTTGTTAAATCGCATATAATGGTAATTGCGAACCTATTACCACTACTCGACTCTGGTAGGGGTCCTAATGTGTCGATTACAATAATATCAAGTGGTTTGCAAGGTGTTGGCGTTAAAACAAGATTTCCCTTGTTTTTAGGTTTAACCTTGTTTAATAAACATTTTGAACAATTTTTAACAAACTTGGATACAGCACGGGTCACATTTTTCCAGTGATATTTTGTACGTAATTTTGCATATAGTTTTTTAATTCCGCAGTGTCCGCCTGTTATAGGGTCATTATGATAAATGGTCATTAATTTTAACTTTTTACCGTCGTCAGTTACTTTTTCTACCGGTTCTGTTAAGATAATTTGTAAAAATTTTAAAATATTATTAAAACTGGTTTTTAAATTAGAAATCGAGATATTATTGAAAAATATATCATCTTTTGGCCATTCTATTTTCTTAATGTTGCGATTGCCGGCTTCATTATCGAGCCTCAAAAGTAACTNCCGTCGTCAGTTACTTTTTCTACCGGTTCTGTTAAGATAATTTGTAAAAATTTTAAAATATTATTAAAACTGGTTTTTAAATTAGAAATCGAGATATTATTGAAAAATATATCATCTTTTGGCCATTCTATTTTCTTAATGTTGCGATTGCCGGCTTCATTATCGAGCCTCAAAAGTAACTCGTCTAAACAAGTTGTTTCGTTAACATTCGCAAAATTAAGTAATTCTTGTTTCTTGTGTTTTAAATGTGCACTTATTTGAATATTTGAAATTTTGTTATTTTTATCGTATACAAAATGCGATACTATTCGCGGTATATTTTTAGAAAAATTATACGAAAATTTATCGTAAACTTGTACTGTAGGGTTGTCCGTGTGATTGTTTTCGTTTTGTAATTCTATTGTTTTTGTCATTGATCGCGTTTTCATAGCTAAAACATGTTTTGTCGAGTCTTTTAGTTCGTTTATGGTAATACGTGAAAGTGCGTCTGCTCCAACGTTTGATTTTCCCTTTATGTACTCAGTTGTGAAGTCGTATTCTGACAATTCTAGGCGTATTCTAGCAAGTTTTGAAGATGGGTCCTTCATGTTAAAAATATAAACTAATGGTCGNGCACGGGTCACATTTTTCCAGTGATATTTTGTACGTAATTTTGCATATAGTTTTTTAATTCCGCAGTGTCCGCCTGTTATAGGGTCATTATGATAAATGGTCATTAATTTTAACTTTTTACCGTCGTCAGTTACTTTTTCTACCGGTTCTGTTAAGATAATTTGTAAAAATTTTAAAATATTATTAAAACTGGTTTTTAAATTAGAAATCGAGATATTATTGAAAAATATATCATCTTTTGGCCATTCTATTTTCTTAATGTTGCGATTGCCGGCTTCATTATCGAGCCTCAAAAGTAACTCGTCTAAACAAGTTGTTTCGTTAACATTCGCAAAATTAAGTAATTCTTGTTTCTTGTGTTTTAAATGTGCACTTATTTGAATATTTGAAATTTTGTTATTTTTATCGTATACAAAATGCGATACTATTCGCGGTATATTTTTAGAAAAATTATACGAAAATTTATCGTAAACTTGTACTGTAGGGTTGTCCGTGTGATTGTTTTCGTTTTGTAATTCTATTGTTTTTGTCATTGATCGCGTTTTCATAGCTAAAACATGTTTTGTCGAGTCTTTTAGTTCGTTTATGGTAATACGTGAAAGTGCGTCTGCTCCAACGTTTGATTTTCCCTTTATGTACTCAGTTGTGAAGTCGTATTCTGACAATTCTAGGCGTATTCTAGCAAGTTTTGAAGATGGGTCCTTCATGTTAAAAATATAAACTAATGGTCGATGGTCAGACTTCACCTTAAAGTGAGTGCCGTAAACACAAGGTCGAAACTGCTTAATCGCGAAATATATAGTTAAAAGTTCAAGTTCTATGATTGGTTTATTTTTTTCTGCTTTGTTAAAAGATTTAGAAGCGAAACATACTGGTAGTCGTTGCCATTATGATTTTGGCTTAATATAGCACCGCACCCCTTTTTAAAAAGCATCTACGGTTATTAAAAATTCTTTAGTAAAATCAGGATATTGCAAAAGTTTAGGAGACATTAAAGCTGATTTTAAGTGTTGAAATGCAGTTTCACAAGCGTTGTCCCATAAGAATTCTACATTTTAAAGGTGCCAGCGACGCAAAGTTGGGTATGAACCTTCTATAGTAATTTGCAAACGCAACGAAACGACGAACAGCGTCTTTATCTGAAGATTTTGTATACTTTTTGATTGCGCTTATTTTCGAATCGTCTGGCAGCAGTCCCTTTTCTGAGCACTTGTGCCCTAAAAATGTTACCTCAGAACGAAGAAAATTGCATTTTATTGGGTTTAGCTTGAGATTAAACTTTCTACATGTTTCGAACACTTTAGCTAGATTTTTTAAATGGTGCGTCTCACTACAACCTATAACAATGACGTCATCAACGTATAAAAAAGCTTGATTTGGCGAGATGCCTGAAAAGGCTATCGACATCATTCGAGAAAAAGAATTTGGTGCTACGTTTAAACCAAATGGTAAAACTTTCCAGCGAAAAGCTCCCTTGTCAGTGCTGAAAGATGTTATGTCTCGCGAGTTTTTATGCAATGGGATTTGATGGAAACCAGAAAACAGATCTAAAGTCGAAAAGTATTTTTCTCGACCAAGGTTGTCTAATATGTCGTCCACACGTGCTAGTGGAAATTTGTCAGCGATAAGCTTTTTATTAACCGCCCTAAAGTCTGCGCACATGCGGTACGATTTTTGGCCTGATGTCTTTTTCTGATACTAAAATTAATGGACTATTATAATTTGAAGAGCTTTGTTCGATTAAGTCGTTTCGCAACAGGGTATCGACTTGCCTCTTTATTTCTTCGCGTTGTGAGTACGGCAAACGATAGTTTCTTATATAAACGGGAGTTTTGTCATTCAGTCGAAGTTTCTGTTCATAGAAGTTATTGAGTGTCATAAGGTCTGTTTTTAAGGCAAATACATCGGCGTATTGTAAGCATAATTCGAACAATTTGTTTTTAGCATATTTTGGCATTTGTTTTTGTAAAATTGACTTTAGTTCCTCTAAACGGCTTGTGTCTTGGGAAGTTTCGTTTATTTTGTAGACATTATAGTTACTTATATCCTCATCTTTGATGTTATAGTTTCGAACGTATTTTACCTCGTCGGTAGTATTTATTACTTTTAAAATTGGATTTTTAGTGTCGACGACACATTTTGATGTAAAAACACCAGAACAAAGCTCGTGAGAGTCTACAAAAACAGGGTTTTTAGAATTAGTCAATTTAAATAAACGAAAAACTTCACATCTTGGACGAATTCCTAAAGTGTCGGTATTTGAACCGTGCAAAATTGCTATTTTAATGCTTTCTGTCCCAATGCCGATAGCTATACTGTCATTTGCGTAGTTAATAATACATCTGTTCGCCTTTAAAAAGTCCTTGCCTAGTATGCCGTCAGAAGGTATATTAAAACTGTGATCTACAACGTGAAGAGTATGCGGAATAAAAAAATTTGATACAACCATGTTTGTACTTACGGTTCCCAATGTTGTAACCGTTTCTGTTGTTACACCAGTGATGTTTATCGTATTACTACTGTTAATTGCGGAATTACTTGCTAAACTGGAAATCTTGATTAAAGAGATGTCTGCTTGTGAATCTACGAGAAACGAGTATAATTTGTAAGAATCGGTACAATTTAATTCAATAAAATCTGAATAATTAAGGTTTAAGCAGTAGGTTGATTTTTCAGGGGTAACTACGTTTAATTGCTTAGCTCCTGCTCCCCCAGTGTTCGCTCCTGAGGGGCATCGGCGTTTAAAAATCGAACATTAGAAGTGTGTCTCGAATTCGAACTAGAAGAGCTGTAGTTGTTTTGTCTACAGTTAAAATTGTTGCTTCTATTGTAATTATTTTGACTATTGTGCCTTGTGTTATTGCCATTATTGTACCTATTTGTATTGCCGTTATTAAATCTGAAACTATTGTTGTGATAGCCATAGTTGTTGTGCCCTCTAAAACCTCCTCGAAAACTATTTGGTCTATTTGCCCGTGACCTAAAAGATAACACCTGCCGCTCTTTGACTTCATTATTGTGTTCTACAATCATTTTCGCGACTACATCTTTCGAATCTGTAAAGGTAGTCGATGCTAAAATAGATTTTACTAGCTCTGAACGACTGTTCAGCCTGCAAACGTTTACTGTCTGCTCTACCCTTACTCATGGGCTTTCGCTTGAGTCATACCCTCAATAATTAAAGATCTCTCTTCGCAAAATCGGCATAGTTGTTATTAGTAATAGTAATGACGCGATTTTGCCAGAGACAACTTTGGAATTATCTGGTTTGATTCTACTGCGTAGCGCAACCTTTATTTGATCCACTAAAATTATTTGACTGGGTAAAACCTCACGCGCTTTGCGTTCTAGTTTAAAAATGCTATAAAAGTTTGTAGTTAAACTTTCGTCCGATAATTCTTCTATTAAATTTATTTTGTCAATGAATGAGTCGAGCGATAGGGGGTCACCACTATCGGATTATAGACGCACATAAGCTAATAAAAGATTTCTTTTGCTCAGGTGTTGCCATTTTTATGTCGTTTGTATATTCAGTAAAATTTATATTCGGTGAACTAATGGTTACGCAAGGCGTTTCTTCAATTTGTAAAAAATCTTTAAATGAAGGCAAAGAACAACTGTTTTTAACGGTGGAAACTTCTGGTGTGCCAGCTGAACAAGCGTCAGCAAAGTCGTCGTCGGAATCTACTTCAGAATTTAAAATATCTTCTTTTATAAGAACTGAAAAATCCTCGGGTACTAAAACCTTACACCCAATTTTTTGAAAACACTGAAGTAGTTTTTTCTGCACCGCGATAAAATTTTAATTATAGAAGCTGGCTTATTTCCTTGTTCCGAAAATATCGTTAGTAAGTTTCGATTAAAGATTTCTTATATTCGTCAACTTTTTCCCGATTTGTTGAAAGTGGACGGCTTTGAAGAACACGCTTGGTAACTTTTGAAAATTTTACTTGAAAAGCTTTGAACATGATACAAAAAACAAGGTAGTTTCAATAAACAACTTTTTGATTAAAAAGCAGATTTTTGACAATTGCTCAATTGTGAAAAATTGGAAGCGGCGTTACCCAATTGTAAGTTTTTTGGTGAGGGAGATTTTATATCCTAAATTTGGGATTATAAAGAAAATAGTTGTATTAATATATACCTTTTAAAAATAATCAATATCTTATCTTAAAAACGTTTAAATTTTACATTAAATTCGATGACAACTTGCCAAATCGTTATTTTAATATTAGTACAATTTTAGTGAACATATTTTAAAATTTTTTTAGCGTCCTCATGTCATCTCATTATTTCACAATGTAGTTTTCTATATCGGATACGATGATTCTGATGTAATTCAGACGCTGAAATTACACATGTCGATGTGTTATTTAATACTCATTGTCTTTGTCCATTTAACAGCAAATGGAATTTACTTTAGGACCCATGGGCCGTAAAATTTTTCTAGCAACACATATTGTTTTCACATGAAATTTTGACACACCTAAAATTTAAGTATAAAATAAATAGATAAAAATAAATTTTCAATCAAACTGATTTGTGTAGTCCTGGGGCGTCTTTAGTAAATGTTTGGAGGCTGTTTTAATATATCCTATCTTATTATATATTTTTTAGCTTTACTACATTCTGAGAAGTTGAGAGAATGAAGTCTAATATTCTTTTTTGGTCAACTATGATGTTTGATTTCATTTTTTGCAATCATTAGTTCATTTTGTTTGAGGAGTCACAATGCCCATACCGGCTGTACCGATTTTTTTGAAATTTCGTACACAAATTTTCCAAGAATGG
>NW_016160491.1:2774-3651 GCF_001687245.7 Rhagoletis zephyria | reverse complement strand
ACTTTTAGGTGTGCTCGTCCTTAAGTTATTTGTTTTTGTTATTTTATGGCCTTATAACAATTATATTCAACAATTTTTACTGAGCTTTAGGCCGTTTTTAATGAAAAACTTATTGTGAAAAAACAACAATAATTTGAAAAAATAACTTAAAGGCTAGCACACCTAAAAGTTAAACATTCTACAAATAGAATTATTAACACAAACCAACAAAACCAACAACCACATGATCAAGTGTAAATTGCAGTGGAATAGCTGCGCTTGATTGTGTTGGCTAAACAAATAAAAAAGTGGGAAAAAGCAACGATAATTTGCAAGGCGAACGTAGCACAGTGCGTAGGCAACTGGATGAGTCAGTGGGATCGTCGGTTCGAGTCCCACTTTTTCATTTGTTTAGCCAACACAATCAAGCGCAGCTATTCCGCTGCAATTTACACTTGATCATGTGGTTGTTGGTTTTGTTGGTTTGTGCTAATAATTCTATTTTTAGAATGCTTAACTTTTAGGTGTGCTCGTCCTTAAGTTATTTGTTTTTTGTTATTTTTTGGCCTTTTAACAATTATATTCAACAATTTTATAATGAGCTCGAGGCCATTTTTTAAATGAAAATTTATTGTGGAAAAGCAACAATAATTTGAAAAAATGGTAGAAGTGATAGCTATTTCGGAAATCACCACATTTCCTCATCAGACTTCTTTCAGTAGGATTCGAACCGACGATCCCACTGACTCAGCCAGTTGCCTATGCACCGTGCTAAGTACGCCTTGTAAATTATCGTTTGCTTTTTAATTTTTTTTTCTTTTTTGTTATGCCAACACAATCAAGCGCAGCTATTCCGCTGCAATTCACTTGATCATGTGGTTGTTGGTATTGTTGGTTT
>NW_016160491.1:2313-2454 GCF_001687245.7 Rhagoletis zephyria | reverse complement strand
ACAATCAAGCGCAGCTATTCCGCTGCAATTCACTTGATCATGTGGTTGTTGGTTTTGTTGGTTTATGCTAATTATTATATTTTAGAATGTTTAACTTGTTAGGTGTGCTCGTCCTTAAGTTATTTGTTTTTGTTATTTTTT
>NW_016160491.1:1970-2092 GCF_001687245.7 Rhagoletis zephyria | reverse complement strand
GAAAAAATGGTAGATGTGATAGATATTTCCGAAATTACCACATTTCCTCATCAGACTTCTTTCAGTAGGCTTCGAACCGACGATCCCACTGACTCAGCCAGTTGCCTATGCACCGTGCTAAG
>NW_016160491.1:0-1773 GCF_001687245.7 Rhagoletis zephyria | reverse complement strand
GATCGTCGGTTCGAATCCTACTGAAAGAAGTCTGATGAGGAAATGTGGTGATTTCCGAAATAGCTATCACTCGAACCGACGATCCCAATAATTGTTGCTTTTCAACAATAAATTTTCATTAAAAAACGGCCTCGAGCTCAATAAAAATTGTTGAATATAATTGTTATAAGGCCAAAAAATAACAAAAACAAATAACTTAAGGACGAGCACACCTAAAAGTTAAACATTCTAAAAATAGAATTATTAGCAAAAACCAACAATACCAACAACCACATGATCAAGTGAATTGCAGCGGAATAGCTGCGCTTGATTGTGTTGGCATAACAAAAATGAAAATAGTGGAAAAAAGCAAACGATAATTTACAAGGCGTACTTAGCACGGTGCATAGGCAACTGGCTGAGTCAGTGGGATCGTCGGTTCGAATCCTACTGAAAGAAGTCTGATGAGGAAATGTGGTGATTTCCGAAATAGCTATCACTTCTACCATTTTTTCAAATTATTGTTGCTTTTCCACAATAAATTTTCATATAAAAAACGGCCTCGAGCTCAATATAAATTGGTGAATTTAATTGTTATAAGGCCAAAAAAATGACAAAAACAAATAACTTAAGGACGAGCACACCTAAAAGTTAAACATTCTAAAAATAGAATTATTAGCAAAAACCAACAATACCAACAACCACATGATCAAGTGAATTGCAGCGGAATAGCTGCGCTTGATTGTGTTGGCATAACAAAAATGAAAATAGTGGAAAAAAGCAAACGATAATTTACAAGGCGTACTTAGCACGGTGCATAGGCAACTGGCTGAGTCAGTGGGATCGTCGGTTCGAATCCTACTGAAAGAAGTCTGATGAGGAAATGTGGTGATTTCCGAAATAGCTATCACTTCTACCATTTTTTCAAATTATTGTTGCTTTTCCACAATAAATTATCATTAAAAACGGCCTCGAGTTCAATAAAAATTGTTGAATCTAATTGCTATACGGCCAAAAAAATTACAAAAACAAATAACTTAAGGACGAGCACACCTAACAAGTTAAACATTCTAAAAATAGAATTATTAGCAAAAAACCAACAATACCAACAACCACATGATCAAGTGAATTGCAGCGGAATAGCTGCGCTTGATTGTGTTGGCATAACAAAAATGAAAATAGTGGAAAAAAGCAACAGATAATTTACAAGGCGTACTTAGCACGGTGCATAGGCAACTGGCTGAGTCAGTGGGATCGTCGGTTCGAAGCCTACCTGAAAGAAGTCTGATGAGGAAATTGTGGTGATTTCCGAAATAGCTATCACTTCTACCATTTTTTCAAATTATTGTTGCTTTTCCACAATAAATTTTCATTAAAAAACGGCCACGAGCTCAATAAAAATTGTTGAATATAACTTTTAAGTTTTTTTTTTTGCAATAATTTTTAATTAATTGTTTATAACCGCCACCGCATTATTTTATTTTTTTTTAAGTTCATTTTCATTTGTATTTTTTTCATATTCGATTTCCACAAGCCGGAGTACCGAAAAACGTCAACAAAGTTTAGCGCGTGAACCTGCTGTTTTTTAAAACTTCTACAGCTTTTTCTACGAAAGTTTTGATTTGTGTGCTGTTTTCCGTTCATATTATTTGTCACAATCATGGGGCTGTAAGTATACCCAGCGGACCAAATGCTCGCAAATGATACCGGATGCCAGTGAAATGCGAAAAAATTCTCGCTAAAGGCTCGTTGTTGTTGTTGTAGCGGCTACAACAACCCCGCCCAGATCGGTTG
>NW_016160490.1:57351-63895 GCF_001687245.7 Rhagoletis zephyria | reverse complement strand
AATGAGCAAGAATTGCTTTCAAGTACTTGAATCGTGTAAATCGGGTGTTTTTATCATCGAATTCACTTCGCTCGGAGAACGTAAAAAATCAATTGCAACCCTGCAATGGTCATCAACTCAGTAGTACCAACAATGGGAAACAATGCGTTTCCTCCAAAATTTCTCTCCAATTCACATACTTCCGAAATATCGGCATATTTTCGTATATGTATACAACGAACTGGNTCAAGTACTTGAATCGTGTAAATCGGGTGTTTTTATCATCGAATTCACTTCGCTCGGAGAACGTAAAAAATCAATTGCAACCCTGCAATGGTCATCAACTCAGTAGTACCAACAATGGGAAACAATGCTTTCCTCCAAAATTTCTCTCCAATTCACATACTTCCGAAATATCGGCATATTTTCGTATATGTATACAACGAACTGACACACCACGCAACACAAATGCAGGGAGTTCGCTGATGAAAATTGAAAATGGCTGAGTTTGTGTGAAAAAGAAAACGCATTAGAGAAAAATTTAAAATATTTGAGGAAAAGCTAGTGTAAAATTTTCAAAATATTAAGAAAAACGTTCAGCAACTTCCAAACCAACCTGTGAAACTAAAAAGTGTTAAAGATTTGATTTAAGGCAAACGTAAGAAGCGTTTGGAAAAGTGCATATTTTTTCACACCTAGAACGTATACGAATTGTAAAGAATATTCAGGCTACAGTCACCAAGTCGCAGTGAAAAAGTATTATTCAATAGAGGTTTCATTCGTTGATGAAAATATAATTTTAAAACTTACGATATTTTTCAACTAAATTTTTGATATTTCAATTAAAATTTGTGAAGTGCCGCTGGTACCACCAAAAACGTGTACCACGGTCTCAACTTTTTTGCACTTATTCGTGTTAACTATAGACAAAAAACAAAAAACTGAATAGAATTTGGAAAAAGGGCATACCTATGTAGTTTGCAAATTCCATATACATACATATATGTACATACCAATTGTATTGTATATTACAATAATTTAGAATGGCTGACGATTCTGGTGATAGTGATATTGAGCCACGTCCTTCGTGCAGCAAAAATCGACGCACCACCCGAGGAAATGCCAATCATGGCGGTGGTAATTGCACTGAAAGCAGAAAGGGCAGAAAACGTCGAATCGTCATGCGCATCGAATTCGATGATAGTGATGAAGATAGTTCTTCACCTTCGGAAGCATCTAGCGATGATGGTAAAGTAGAAAATATGAACATTGCCAACAACTCAGCATCATGTTCTTCGAGAGCACGACGAACACATAGAACAGCAAAGTGCACTAAAAATGCAGACTCTGATGAGTCGGATGACGTTCAGAAAAATATGTCTCGACGCCTACGAAATCGGCGCACAAATATGCTCTACATGGACGGTAGCGATTCGGATGGGTCTTCAAGTGGCAGTGAGGTAATAGATTATTTTTCAATTGCAAAGATTGATTGAAATAATACTTAAAAATGTTATACTTTTGAGTATTAACATATATATGTATATGTATTATGTATATTTTGTTTTTTGCGTACAAAGGTAATACGTATGTACTTATGGTGTGGATTTTAAACATTTTATGAATGCCGCTATTTCGTAAAGTATGTAAGAGAAATTTTGTATTCTGTATAACTTGCTATAGCATTTACATACGTATATGTATGTATGTACGTATTTTTTAGTGTTTTAATGCATTATGAAAATGTTACTTTTGCTTACGAAACTCCTTTTTTGTATATTAGATAATTTGTTTGAACAAAATTAGTTAATATCGTTAATTTTTATTTTATTTGCTTTAATCCAACGTCTAACCTTTTCCTTTTTTCCTTTTTCATACATTTAAGTCTATTCTTTAATTCTAGCAATTGAATTGCACTGTAACATGAACGAAAGACACAAGATCACGCGGGAAGGAAAAAACGAAAAAAGTTATTTTCTAGCTGCCGAAATCTCGACGCCATCTTTGTTGTAAGAAGTAAACAACGAAGAGAACGGAGAAAACCGCGAAATTGTTGAACGCATGAAAAATCATTTTTATTATGCAAATTCTTCTATAAATCATGCCGTTGTGTTAAATTATTCTTTATCTTATGTGTGCACACGTTGTCACAAGTGAAAATGAAGAAAATTGCAGTAAAAAGCCACCACCAAATTGTAAACAACGAAGAAATGTAAACAACCTCAACTTTTCAACTTTTTTCCTAAATGCGATTCTAACGGGCTAGTCTCCAGCCCGCGTGATCTTGTCTTTTTGGTTCATGGCACTGTAACGCTGGTGCAACTTTATTGAAAACTGCTTCATGTCATAAATTCTATAGACCGCATAAAATAAAAACTAATTTAAGCTTTATTAAATATGTACAAATCTTTATAAAAACGAATTTTAATTTTTAACCTGTAAATTAAGCTATGCTTGCCTGTAAGTTCTAGATTAAACAGAGAAAATAGTGCTTATATGCATTAATTAAAATAATACATCTTTCCCCTTTACTACTAGCTATTTTATATAGATGTTTGACTGCCATATCTAAAGATTTTTATTTTTATTAGTTAGTGTCCCTCCTTAATAATCAAGTTTTTGTAAAAAATGAGGTTAGATGTTCAGACGTAAGTTAAATTTCTGATAGCGAGTTATATATTAAGTCCACATTAAACAATTCAGCCACTCAACGCCTATCAAATTTTCAACGTATTGACTGAAGGCGAAATTAGTCAAGAACGCAGAACTTGTACTTAAACGCAGTCTGTATACGCAGAATGCCTTTTCATAAACTTACCTTTTCAATTATAATTTTTCGTGCTATATTAGATTCTAGCTAAATATAAACTACATATTTTTCAACAAAAAACCTTATTTGATAACAAGTTTCAAACATTTTAAACATATTTTGAATATACCATCTGCAAAACTGACGAAGTGGCAACCATCTATAGAAGGAAGAAATCAGCTGACACGGAAAAATTTAAATTCCGCAGATGTCTGCGCTACGGGCTACAACTACAGAAAAATTATGCGGTGTTAAGTTTTCATTTACATGGCGCTCTTGTAAGACAGATCGTGTCAGCTGACTCGGGTTTACGTACCCGGTGGGTTTACGTTCTTTACTAATTTCACCTTTAATCGCTAAAATGCAGAACGTTGCTGAAAAGGTACCAATATCGATGGTTGATTAAGTCAAATGGAGTGACCTTAATGTAATTTCTTCTACAAGTTGGTTATGAAGTTATTATTTTTCACTTAATCAAATCATCATAGTCTTGGGGAAAACAATACTTTTTTTTAATAATACCCCCAATGACTTATGTACAGGCTTTTAAATTTTCTGGCTGTTTAGTTTTCAATACGCTAAATATATTCCTTTGAGAACCAACCACATTTTAAGCCATAATTTTGATATAAAGAGTTTTGATTTATTTCTTTTTTGTACGACATTGAGTAATTTTATTAAAAAAAAAAATAAATACAAATAAAATTGAAACACTCTGAAAAGGGCCTATCACAATTTCGTATATTAGATCCCTACTGAAAAATAAATACATATTTTAATAGTTCTAATTTGTTGAAAATTAAAGTGAATTTAATATAAAAAACAAAAAAAGAAATATGTATGTATATAACAAAATTAGTCCATATAAACTGTTTTTTGTAATACTACTTTGTGTGATATTCTTTGAAACACTGCTTATGTTTGCAAGGCACAAGCGTATTTCAATTTTTGGCATCGACCTCTCGACCGACTTCAGCTACTGGTTTAAAAAGGTTTTGAAAACGCAAAACGGTGGAGAACTGAAAAATGAAAAAAAAATTAAATTTAGTATGTGTTACTAGTAAAAATATTGTATGGGAGAAAAATCTGTCACGTCCGATATGTCACGTCCGTTACCAGATTTCAATTCAAAATTAAATCAACAACGATTGCTTCTGATTAAAAATGAATTGGTTGTAATGGTTCATAATTTGACTTAAAACAATCTTTAATAAAGGAAAACCTTGCAGGATTCGCTGAGTTTTGCTTATTTTTACATGTACTCAGAAATCATTTCTCATTTCCTCATTTGTCACGTCCGTTATGCCCTCCTTTTCATCGATTTTCTCGACGTCACTGTGCTCCAAGCGCACCTAATTTTTTTGTCAACCAAATTACGTATAAGAGCTACACAACGGCAAAAAATTTCAGTTACGCGGTTTTGCAAAACGACGATACGCGGTTTTGTACTTTAAACGCTGATATGTATGTTATTACTTGGCCGAGGTTCTCCTCCGATTTGTGGCGTGCGCCTTGTCACACAAAGGGAAGGGACCTAAAGTTTTACGCCGACTCTGAATAGCGATTGTATTTATATGAAAAGCAGTTTTTCATGGCGAAATAGACTCGGAAGTGTGCCATTGCGTGCCGAGGTGCGACCGCCTTTTTTAACTGTTGGGCGGAAATTAGACTCGAACTCAGGCCCTGCGAAGTGGTAGCGCTTACAGGTTACCACTACATAACAGCGGCCACCAAGAACATGAAATAATACTAAGTTTTACATGTTAACACATTCATGTAAAAATTTACCTGTTTAGGTATTAAATATATGTACTTACTCATGGCCATACCATGGATAATTCCGAGAGACGCTATTGATTAATTTTCTTTTGAGCGGTTATTTTCTTTTTTTCTTTATTTTAGAGTAAAAGAAAATAACGAACGTGATGACTACTCTTGTAAGTTTAAACCGAAATTAATTACTATGCACGCATCAGCATGGTTTCCGTAAACTGCCCGGCACAACAACAACACTTAACGCCATAAACACTCAGATAACATATGGCCTAAACCGCAACCAACCCTCTGAGAGAACTGTTCTAGTAGCGTTGGATCTGCAAAAGCGATTGTTACCCACAGCCAGAGGCAGTCTCGATTGTCTCTTACCCCGCAAATTGTTCGATAATGGCGTCTGAGAATGGAATTGATGTCTTGTGCTCGACAAAGAAACGTTGCTGGCAACGTACAAGGCCGGTTATAAATTACGCAGCGCCAGTGTGTTCGCCGGTGACCAGTAGGACGACAAAATACAGAATTCCGGACCGGATGTCTTCTGATGTTGCCACAACATCTCCTGCATGACGAGGCGCAAGTGCTCCCCTTTAAGAAGCACAACACAATGCTCTGCAAGCAATTCTTAGTAGGGAGCCAAGGCATGTCAGAAGGCATCTATACGAACTGACGTACAAAGTCCAGAGGCACATAAAGCAACCCCTGGACCCGACAGCATATCGACAGGCCTAGAGCCATACATACACTGGGAGTCGGTCTCAAGTTGAGTAGACTCCAGACCTGAGAATGCCGTTCTCGGCACACAACCACCTGACGTGGACAAGACGGAGCTTCGTCTGCCTCGGAAGACTCGGACCACAATAACCCAACTTCGCTCTGGCTACTTCAGCAGGTTGAACTCATACCTGATCCTGAGTGTCCGGCATGCGGAGTGTGCATTATAATAATGTTTTTACCCTCATCAGTGCTGTGCCGGTTCAGTATCAGTAAAAATTACTTCATTTACTGTACTCCTTCGATATCTCCTTATGTCTGTAATATAATTATTATATGAATAATTATTAATAAATTAGCTAATCAACTGAACAATTTTGTATAATTCTGCCCCAACTCCATTTTAGTCTGTAAGATAATAGTCATAAACTGAGTTGAATTGATATTACAAATTACGTAACGGACGCTAAAGCAACACTGATGGTAAAAAAGTAACTGTGCCGGACCTATGTGAGCAGCATCATTAGAGATTACGGCAACGATATTTCATTTTTCACTAATACTGAACTAGCATGCGCGAGGATGAAGTAGACCTTAAGTGTAACTCTGTAACTTCCGACCAGCTCACTTCATTTAACCTAACTATTGCAATAAGACAGATTTTTGATCCTATTTGGATTCTATTTTTGCTTTTGACATAACTTTTCGAGTACGCCTTTTGGAATGGCTTCACTTAAGCAAATCTACCTAAAATATCGTTCCCATTGCAGTGGGGTCTACGTAACCGACACGACCCAGATTCATATCTGGCCTAGGACTGTTACTCCAGCATCTTTCCCCAAAAACGCTTTAGGGAATTTGTATGCTGTTACCAACAACAACAACCTAAAATATCTTCTGGGTAGGGTTCTTTTGTGTATGAATAAAAGGAAAGCTGTATACGCGTGAGGCTCTTAAATGTTTGCGTTTGTTGACCATTTTGTACATTTCTGAATTCCCCGGCTTTACAAAAAACAGCTGCAATAACAATGTCGGTTGAAACAGATGATTTTACTGTTTCTTAGATAAATAAAGTTTTGTATTTTTTCGATCATGACATTATTGAAGTAAATGAGCAATATGTACATCCAAAAAAGGGAAAACTTTAGTTTGGCATCCCCCGCGTACAAAAAAAAAGGTGGCTATGGGGTGGTAGGGGGAGTTCTCCTGATTGCAAATATATATACTTTTAGCCGCAGGAGGCTTATAGTTTTTAAGTTATTTGTTGTTAAA
>NW_016160490.1:57160-57341 GCF_001687245.7 Rhagoletis zephyria | reverse complement strand
AAAATTTGTAAATTGAACTAACCTCTCGGCGCTATTTCACACAATAAACACTATATTTATGTAGACACTTCGGCAAAATAGTTACATTAAAACCCTGCACCATGATACAATAATTTTTAGAAGGTAGTTTCACTTCTTCTTATGCGCCATGTTAGCTATCTGACAGAAAACGTGTTTCGTA
>NW_016160490.1:52399-57060 GCF_001687245.7 Rhagoletis zephyria | reverse complement strand
GAGAATGGAATTGATGTCTTGTGCTCGACAAAGAAACGTTGCTGGCAACATACAAGGCCGGTTCTAAATTACGCAGCGCCAGTGTGTTCGCCGGTGACCAGTAGGACGACAAAATACAGAATTCCGGACCGGATGTCTTCTGATGTTGCCACAACATCACCTGCATGACGAGGCGCAAGTGCTCCCCTTTAAGAAGCACAACACAATGCTCTGCAAGCAATTCTTAGTAGGGAGCCAAGGCATGTCAGAAGGCATCTATACGAAGTGACGTACAAAGTCCAGAGGCACATAAAGCAACCCCTGGACCCGACAGCATATCGACAGGCCTAGAGCCACATACACTGGGGGTCGGTCTCAAGTTGCGTAGACTCCAGACCTGAGAATGCCGTTCTCGGCACACAACCACCTGACGTGGACGAGACGGAGCTTCGTCTGCCTCGGAAGACTCGGACCACAATAACCCAACTTCGCTCTGGCTACTTCAGCAGGTTGAACTCATACCTGATCCTGAGTGTCCGGCATGCGGAGAGACACCCCACGACTCGAAACATCTCTTCGCATGCCCACAAAGCCCCACTCAACTGATGCCTCTGTCCCTATGGACAGACCCTAAAGAGACTGCCCACTTCTTGGGTCTCCCGTTTGTTGAGTTTGACTACTGAGAGACTAGCCGATCTAGGCGGGGTTTATGTAGCCACTATAACAACAACGATTGTGTATATCTTCTATAAATGTCACGTCGCTTAATATGGTTCTCAAAGGAATATATATAGGTATTGGTTGATTAGACCTTGAGGATACCTTGCATATGCATTATAATAATCTTTTTACCCGCATCAGTGCTGTGCCGGTTCAGTATCAGTAAAAATCAGTTCATTTACTGTAGTCCTTCGATATCTCTATGTCTATAATATAATTATTATATGAATAATTATTAATAAATTAGCTAATCAACTGAACAATTTTGTATAATTCTGCCCCAACTCCATTTTAGTCTGTAAGATTATAGTCATAAACTGAGTTGAATTGATTTTAAAAATTACGAAACGGCCGCTAAAGCAACACTGATGGTGAAAAAGTCACTGTGCCGGACCTATGTGAGCAGCTTCATTAGAGATTACGGCAACGATATTTAATTTTTCACTAATGCGTGCGGATGAAGTAGACCTTAAGTGTAACTCTGTAACTTCCGACCAGCTCACTTCATTTAACCTAACTATTGCAATAAGACAGATTTTTGAGCTAACTTTTAAACGTCGGAACTCAGAATATTGTGATAAGAGCGTCCAATTTGGATTCTATTTTTGCTTTTGACATAACTTTTTGAGTACGCCTTTTAGAATGGCTTCACTTAAGCAAATCTACCTAAAATATCGTTCCCATTGCAGTGGGCATATCTGGCCGAGGACTGTTACACCAGCATCTTTCCCCAAAAACGCTTTAGGGAATTTGTATGCTGTTACCAACCACAACAACCTAAAATATCTTCTGGGCAGTGTTCTTTTTTGAATGAATAAAATGAAAGCTGCATACGCGTGAGGCTCTTAAATGATTGCGTTTGTTGACCATTTTGTACATTTCTGAATTCCCCGGCTTTACAAAAAAAAGCTGCATAACAATGTCGGTTGAAATAGATGATTTTACTGTTTCTTAGATAAATAATGTTTTGTATTTTTTCGATCATGACATTGAAGTAAATGAGCAATATGTACAGTTGTCCACAAAATAATAGGAGTGCGATATTTTGACCAGTTTTGGCTATTTGTCTTTTGTTTATTTAATGTTTATTATTTTTTTATAAAAGCCTAGCTGGCTATACAACAAACACCATATAAATTCAGATTTTAAACTTTGTATAAAAATTTTGCAATTTTTCACCCAAATTTCAAACTTTTTAATCAGAATCTTTAGAAAAAATTCTGGTATGCAGTTTTGTAGCACATTGAATTCTAGTCTGAAGAAGTGCAAGTTTCAAGCGGCTAAAAAATTCCGTTGATTTTTGAGAATTTTTTTGGTTAAAGGTGTTTCACGTTTTTTTCCATACAAAGTATGTCGACAATTTTCTTTTATATGGAGGACGCTGCCAGCAAAAAAATTGCCAAAAATCAACGGAATTTTTTAGCCGCTTGAAACTTGCACTTCTTCAGACTAGAATTGAATGTGCTACAAAACTGCATACCAGAATTTTTTCTAAAGATTCTGATTAAAAAGTTTGAAATTTGGGTGAAAAATTGCAAAATTTTTATAATTTTTATACAAAGTTTAAAATCTGAATTTATATGGTGTTTATTGTATAGCCAGCTAGGCTTTTATAAAAAAATAATAAACATTAAATAAACAAAAGACAAATAGCCAAAACTGGTCAAAATATCGCACTCCTATTATTTTGTGGACAACTGTATATCCAAAAAAATATATTCCGACTTTTTAACATGTATTTTCTTAATTGGCGCTGTAACCGCCTAAGCGATTTTGGCCGAGTTCAACAACGCACGACAGTCGTTTCTTTTGTTTGCCATCTAGCCAATGCCAAGTGAAGCCAAGTCCTCCACCTGGTCTTTCCATCTCAGTGGGGGCCTTCCTCTTCCTCTGCTACTACCAGCGGGTTCCGAGTTGAATACTTTGAGAGCTGGAGCGTCGGTGTCCATTCGAACGACATGACCAAGTCAGCGGAGCCGCTGTATTTTAATTCGCTGCAATATGTCCATGTCGTTGTAAAGCTCATACAGCTCATCGTTGCGGTACTCGCCGTCGCCAACGCGTAAAGGCCCGTAGATCTTCCGCAAAATCTTTCTCTCAAATAGCCGCTTCCTTCCTTATCCAACTTGGGAAAAGGCAGAACAGACTTCACGGTTTTTGTTACCGATGATATCGATGTCCATCGGCTTAAGCCAGCAATTGCACGCTCTTGTAGTAATCTGTTCCTGAGCAGTTCAGTTCTGCAGCTCTATTTATCTCCAACATCAGATTAAAGAAGCCACATGAAAGAGAGTCGCCCTGTCTGAATCCCCCTTTGGTGGCGAACGGCTCGGATAATTCTTTCCCAATTCTGACGGAGCTGGTGGTATTGCTCAGCGTCATTTTACACAGCCNTTCAACAACGCACGACAGTGGGGGCCTTCCTCTTCCTCTGCTACTACCAGCGGGTTCCGAGTTGAATACTTTGAGAGCTGGAGCGTCGGTGTCCATTCGAACGACATGACCAAGTCAGCGGAGCCGCTGTATTTTAATTCGCTGCAATATGTCCATGTCGTTGTAAAGCTCATACAGCTCATCGTTGCGGTACTCGCCGTCGCCAACGCGTAAAGGCCCGTAGATCTTCCGCAAAATCTTTCTCTCAAATAGCCGCTTCCTTCCTTATCCAACTTGGGAAAAGGCAGAACAGACTTCACGGTTTTTGTTACCGATGATATCGATGTCCATCGGCTTAAGCCAGCAATTGCACGCTCTTGTAGTAATCTGTTCCTGAGCAGTTCAGTTCTGCAGCTCTATTTATCTCCAACATCAGATTAAAGAAGCCACATGAAAGAGAGTCGCCCTGTCTGAATCCCCCTTTGGTGGCGAACGGCTCGGATAATTCTTTCCCAATTCTGACGGAGCTGGTGGTATTGCTCAGCGTCATTTTACACAGCCGTATCAGTTTAGTGGGGATGTCAAATTCGACATAGCAGCGTATAGGCAGCTCCCTTTAGTGCTGTCGAAAGCGACTTTAAAGTCGAAAACTAGGTGATGAGATTCTTCAACATCGATTCTTTTCTCGCGGGCCTTTTCCATGACTTGGCATATTGTGAATACCTGGTCTATGGTGGATTTTCCAGGCCTAAAGCCACACTGATAAGGTCCAATCAGTTCGTTGACGGTGGGCTTCAGTCTTTCACACAATACGCTCGATAAGACCTTGTAACCTATGCTTAGAAGGCTGATCCCGCGGTAGTTGGCGCGAATGGCGGGGTCACCTTTCTTGTGGATTGGGCAGAGCACACTTAAATTCCAGTCGTCGGGCATGCGTTCATCTGACCATATTCTGCACAAGAGTTGATGCATGNATTGATGCATGCACCTTATCAACTCGTATCCACCGTACTTGAATAGCTCAGCTGATAGGCTGTCAGCTCCAGCAGCTTTGTTGTTTTTCAGCCGCGTAATTGCTATTCGTGCTTTCCGTGCTGCTCCCATTCAGTAGCTTGGAAAAGTGTTCCCTCCATAATTCTGAACATCGGTAACTAGATCGCCATTGTTTTCCTTACAGGAGTACGCCCTGGTCTTGAAACCTTCCATAAGTCGCGTAACTCTCTGGTAAAATTTTCGGGCATTTTTCCTGTCGGCCAGCGTTTCAAGCTCTTCGCACTCACGCATTTCGGCCTTTCTCTTCTTATTTCAGCAAATAAGTCTCACTTCCCGTTTCAGATCCCTATAGCGGTCCCACATAGTGCGCGTTGCGCTCGATCGCAGCTTCCTGACACTCCTCATCGTACCAGTTGTTCTTTCGTGCTCGCTGAAATCCGACTACTTCTTCGGCGGCGGTACTTAATGAGCGGGAAATGTGGTTCCACTGCTCGCATATGTCGGTTTGTTGAAGAGTGCTCTCTGAGAGCAGGTGTGAGAGTCGAGTAGCGAAAGCGCTGGCTGTCTGCTGTGATTGCAGCTTTTCGACGTTAAGC
>NW_016160490.1:31261-48605 GCF_001687245.7 Rhagoletis zephyria | reverse complement strand
AAAAAAAAAAAACATTGTAGTATTATATTAATTTCAATTGAAAACCTGAAAGCTCTGAATTTCCCACTTTTTCTGTTGAAAAGTTCAAAGGAGCAGCCTTTGCAGCAACAATATTATAAACAGCCTTTTCTTTCCTCCCCTCCAAATGGTAAATAGTTTAATACTGACATTTTCAAGAATACCTACCATTTTCAAAATTTTTCATTTACACGTTTTTAATAGTCTAACCGCGGTCGCATACGGCCAATATTTCAAAATGTTATTCAAATATTATTAAAGTTTATGTCAAAAGTATGTCGTCATTTAAAGTACAAAACGGGGTATCATCATTCTACAAAACCGCGTAACTGACATTTGCTGCCGAAAATTGGATTCGCTCACACAAGCTCTTGACTCAATCCTTATCCATTCGTTCTGAAATATAGCAGCCAGAAATGCGATTGCTTTATAAAAAAGAGAACCATTTTGAAATATAAGTGTTTTTACTCTAGAAAATAATTTATGCGACCTAACATACGCGGTTTTGCATTTTGTGGATACGCGGTTTTGTGGTTTAAACGACGATGTATTTTTCACTACAATAATAAAATGTCTACAAAAAACCAGTACTTTCCCTTCGTTTTCTATATTTTTACTAACTTTTAGATAATTATTAACTTAGATATGGTTTTTTGAAAATACTTTGACCATCTGCTAAGCAGTTGTCGTTAGTTTTTTTATAAAAACAAAAGACACCGTTATTTGGTTTGAAGTATTCTTTACCAAATACATACCAAGGACGAAAACTTACAAAAGTAAGTAAAAAAAGACTTGGCCACATAAACGGATTAAATTACCCACAGTGCAATGGTTGGTACAATTTTCGCTTTACTTTGATGGACAAAAACACAGGTAATATTTGTACATTCATACAAATTGTATGAAAATTCATCTTAGTAGATTTTGTCCATATGTACAGTATCGGTCAATACAATAGTACCCCCATTTCAAAGTGATATTGTTTGCCACTCATGTTTATTTATTTAATTTTAACAATTTTCGATTAAAATACAGTTCATTCTCTATCAAAGCCCATATAACATATAAACCCACTACAAAAAAATTCAACAAAATTTCACCCAAATTTCAATTTTTTTTTTCTCAGAAGTGCTAGATTTTTTTTTTTTTTTATACACAGTTATATGGAAGCAAATGCGACAACAAGAAATCTAAAAAATCAACAGTAATTTTTAACCACTTGAAACTTACACATTATTATACTAAAATTGAATGGGCTATAAAACTGTGTACTCAAAAAAAAATCTAACTTGTGAGAAATAGTTAGAAATTTGAGTGAAAATTTGTTGAATTTTTTTGTAGTTTTCTACAAAGTTTTAATCTTGGGTTTATATCGGCATTGTTAGAGAATGAACTGTATTTTAATTGGAATTTAAGGAATAAATAAATAAACAAGAGTGGCAGACAATATCATTTTGAAAGGGGGTGCTATTGTATTAACCGATTCTTTATGTACAACAGCGGTCAAAATAATAGTAGTAGAATTCAAAAGAATATTGTTTGGCAACTCTTGTTTATTTGTTCATTTTTAATAATTTTCATTTAAAATATAGTTTTATTTATAACAGAAAACAACGAAATAAAAATTGCACAAAGTTCACAAAAAATAATCAAACTTACAAAAAAAAAATTAAAATTTCAAGCCTTTTATTTAGAATTTTTTGAAATTTTTCGGGTATGCAGTTTTGTAGGTTTTTCAATTTTAGTACAATAAAGTGCAAATTTTAAGTCTAAACATTACCGTTGATTTTTTAGATTTTTTTTATCGAGGATGTTCAGAATTTTCTTCCATGTAACGTATGTATGAACAAAATCTATTGTTATATGGAAGAAACGGAGCAACACCCTCGCCAAAAAAAATTCTAACAAATTAACGGTAGTTTTTACTGACTGGGCTAAAAAACTGCTGACTCCAAAAATTTCTAAAAATTCTAAATAAAAAGTTTGAGATTTTGAGGAAATTTTTATTTCTGTGGTTTCTGTTATAGATCGAACTATATTTTAAATGAAAATTATTAAAAATGAATAAATAAACCCGAGTTGCAAACAACATCATTTTGAATTTTACTCCGTTTATTTTGACAGCTGCTGAAAGATTTCGAGTATGCAGTTTATATATAGCCCATTCTATTTTAGTAACCCATGAACAAAACTTACTTTTATATGGAAGAAAACACGCGACCCCCTCGACAAAAGAAAATTCTAAAAAAATCAAGGGTAATTTTTAGCGACTTGAAACTTGCACTTTAATTAGTTTTAGTGAACTTGTGCAAGTTGTGAAACTTTTATTTATATTTATGTGGTGTCTGATATTTGGCGTCCATATTTTAAATGAAAATCGTTAACAATAAATAAATAGATATAAGTAGCCAACTGCATCATTTTGAATTTTGCTGCTATTATTTTGACCGCAGCTATATGTACACTTATGATCAGCTGATTAAATCAATTACATTTTGACCGGTTTTTGGTATTTCCCTTTTGTTTGTTTAATGTTTATATTTTCTTTATAAAAGTCTGGCACATTACATAACCAGCACAACATAAATGTGCATTTAAAACTTCGTACAAAAATTATAAAAACTCAACAAACTTTAACAATTACACCCAAAAATTTTAAACTTTTTATTAAAAATCTTAAAAAAAAACCATTAAATTTTAGTAGGTTAAAGTGCAAATTTCATGACGCTAGAAAATCGTGTTGATTTTTAATAATCTATATGCTCTACAATTACTTTTGTATGGAAGAAAATGCCTAGCATCGTCAACAAAAAAATATTAAAAATTAACGCGATTTTATAGCGTCTTGAAATTTGCACTTTAACCTACTAAATTTTAATTTTCTACAATACTGCATACTAAAATTTTTCTAAAAATTCTGAACAAAAAAATTTCACTAAAATTAATCAGCTGACCGCATGGGTATGTACAGTATCGGACATATCATTTGTAACCAACTTCAAAATGATATTGTTTGCCTGTTATGTTAATTTACTTATTTTTAAGAATTCTCAATTACAATGTGGGTATACGTGAAAACGAGTATATGCCTCGTACCTACGTAAACCTCGTAAATAAACCGATTTTTCATACAAAATTAAGAAAGTTAACTAGGTTTACATGGTTAATATAGTTAGAAACTACAAAAAATATTTGCGGTACAAACATCAAGATGGATAACTAAATGGGCGCGATCATAAGACGTAGCTGTTGCCTAACCGATGGCTATTTGTCTTGGAAACGCACAGTTGAGTAATTCCGCTCAGCTTAACAGTTGGCAACTTTCCGCCATTTTTTCCAGCGGAAAATTTTTACGCTATCCGAACTTAACGGTGTTGGGCTTAGCCTAAACAGCTGATCGAAAAAAACTTACGCCGCTTGTATTAAATTTAACGCCGCTTTGTTAGGTGACAGTTTCAAACAAATATTTTCTATTTTATATTACTGATGTGTTAAAATAACTAAAATATTTTATAATAATACTACGTTTCTAATTATAAGTTTTTTACGATGTTTGCTACATAATTTTACACATTTTTAATTCATTATAACATTGAACGATTTTTTCAATACGGCGCAAGCTCAGCGTTTAATTCTAAATACTATCGGCGCAACTATCTCTATTTATTGTTTACATTTATCAGCTGTTCATTTGGCAGCATATTCATTAAGCCGTTTCTAAGACGTATGTATTTATTGGGTTCAACAGTTGCCAGCAGTTTCGTAGCAGATGAGTTAAACAGCTACATATGTCTTATGAACGCGCCCAATGCCATGCAACGGAAATGGTTGGGACGAAAGCAAGTGCTTCTTGAATGTACATATCATATTAATTTAACAAAAGCTAATAAAAGGTTAAAGAATAACACTTAGAAAAAGACCAATTCAGGAATGAAAGTAAAAGTGAGCACGTACATAGATAAAGAAAAGGATAAAGGCAAAGGTAAAAATGAAAATATAAACAAAAACAAAGATGCGTAAAGATAAAGGCACTTTGCTTATATATGGGCAAAGGTGAAGGGGAATATCTAGATGAAGAAAATGTAAAAACATAAAAGTAAAAACAAAGATAAGTATAAGGAAAAAGATGAGGATGAGGATACCGATAAAAGTAAAAATNTGATAATAGAAGGTTAAAGAATAACACTTAGAAAAAGACCAATTCAGGAATGAAAGTAAAAGTGAGTACGTAAATAGATAAAGAAAAGGATAAAGGCAAAGGTAAAAATAAAAATATAAACAAAAACAAAGATGCGTAAAGATAAAGGCACTTTGCTTATATATGGGCAAAGGTGAAGGGGAATATCTAGATGAAGAAAATGAAAAAACATAAAAGTAAAAACAAAGATAAGTATAAGGAAAAAGATGAGGATGAGGATACCGATAAAAGTAAAAATGAAGATAGAGGAAGATTAAAATAAAGGTAAGTCAATCAATCTGGGAACTACTTTGGGATTTTAGAGATTTTCGGGATTCTCGGGACTTATAGATATAATAATGGATATTTTTATCGGTTTTTTTATCGATTTGGTTATCGATTATTTCTCGATTTTGTTATCGATATTTTTTGTCGATTTTCTAATCGATTTTGCTACCAATTTTATTCTCGATTATGCTATTGAATTTGTCATCGATATTTTATCGATATTTTCATCGGTTATTTATCGATTTTCTTTCGACGTTGTTTTTAATATTGATTATTATCTATATTGTGAATTTGGTCGACAGCAATGCAAAACTTGATTTGCGGAAGCCTTAGGGTTATGGAAACGAGAGGATCCACCACTTTATCGTACGTTTTTTACAGAGAGTAGAAGTTTCCTCTTTTTGGTAAAAAATTCAATTATAGAAAAATATTTACGTTTTCATTTCACTATTTTCAAAGCAAGTCTCTTTAACATTTTGTAAAATTTAGATTTGAAAATTAAATCGGAAAACTTCATTAGGAAAGTAAATTTTCGAAAAAAAAGTCTTTATTTTGAAAATCTAATTTAATCAAATACATAAATAAATATTTGGCGCTTACACTTTTGCTAAGTGTTTGGTGTTTTATGGGAAGCTTTTTTGAGGCCGAAATACACTCGGAAGTTTGCCATTGGCTGCCGAGGGGTGGCCGCTGTTAGAAAAATCTTTTTCTAGTTTAGATGTTTATCGGCCAGGTCCTAAGGAGTGGTAGTACCAATGAACCTAGATAACAAGAAGGGACAACTCGTTACAATTGTGGCGAAAGTGCGCAATAGGGGCGTGCCTTGTCTTTTCATCCAATCAAAAACGCACTGGGGCAAAAGAGAAGGCACCCCCCTGTTGCGCACTTTCGCTACAATTATAACGAGTTGTCCCTTCTTGTTATCTACGTTCTTTGGTAGTACGCACCTTTAGCCACTCAGCTACAGTGGCCTCCTGCTAAAATTTCCTGTTGTAACATTTCTGTAGTACATTTTAACTCTCCAACAGTCGGTTTTTTTTGCTTAAAAATTGCTTTTTAAAACTAAATACCTACATACATATATAAAATCTACAGCAAGTAAAAACGCTGTGCAAAATTGTTTCCTTGGTGTTAATTGTGGCATACCTTTTGCATCTTGCGTTTTGCTGGCAAAGTAATAAATGTCACACAAAGCCGCAAAGTTTTATCTGGCATCAGTTTAACTTTTGTGATTAACAAAGTTTTCATAAATATTACACAACATACTATTTATATTTGAATTTGATCTCAATAACAAAGCCTATGTATATAATATTTGCTATATTTAATATTAAATCNTGCTTAAAAATTGCTTTTTAAAACTAAATACCTACATATATAAAATCTACAGCAAGTAAAAACGCAGTGCAAAATTGTTTCCTTGGTGTTAATTGTGGCATACCTTTTGCATCTTGCGTTTTGCTGGCAAAGTAATAAATGTCACACAAAGCCGCAAAGTTTTATCTGGCATCAGTTTAACTTTTGTGATTAACGAAAGTTTTCATAAATATTACACAACATACTATTTATATTTGAATTTGATCTCAATAACAAAGCCTATGTATATAATATTTGCTATATTTAATATTAAATCACTAGTTAAACTTAACTTCAGAAATGTCTTATTAAACATAGAACAAGTATTTATAAAAAATTGTCAAATGCAACGAATCGAACCGCTGTACAGCGATACACATGAATAATCCAGATTTATATCTGGCCAAGGACTGTTACTCCAGCATCACTCGCCAAAAATTCTTGAGAATTGGTATGCTATTACCGCAAAAACATACCAATAAACGCATCGATTTTTGGAGCTGTTTTCAGCCCTGATCTTTTCCGGTTATTGAAGAAAAATAATGTGCCTATTCAATTGTTTAGGGAAGTATACACAACCTGTGGTTGATTAACTATCAACTAAGCCATTCTGTATATTTTCTAATAACTTTTTTTTTAATAACTTTCATTCTCTGAGGTTTTATTTACCCGAAAAAGGATTATTAAAAAGTATATTTTTAAATAAATAATCAATACTCTCCCAATTCGGTGCGGGGTATTACTACCAACTTTCTCCTAAGATTTGTTTATATTATATCTTCTATGCAAGAACTTAAGATTACAGTAATGAGCGATCTATTTGATTTTTATCAATAATTAATTTCTTAGCGTAATTTAATAGCTTTTTATACCTTTTATTTTACAGATCGATCGTTCGGCAAAAACGCGCGTAAGCAAATCATCAAAGAAAATCATTACTTCAGAAGATGAGCAAATAATTTCGCATGATGAGGCAGCGGACAAAGAAAGCAACAAACAGAAAGAAGCCACCGAGGCTGGTTTCAACTCGGACAGCAGCAGCAATGAATTGCTCGAGAAATGTCCGATTTGTCTCCTCACTTTTCGACAACAAGAAATCGGTTCGCCAGCAACATGCGCACACATTTTCTGCGCCAGCTGCATTGAGGCTTGGTCCAAGAATGTGCAGACATGTCCAATTGATCGTATCGAATTTGAACGGATTATCGTGCGGGAAAATCATGAAAATCGTAGAATCGTGCGCGAGGTTAACGTAGATCCAAATAAAATTAATAAAGAATTAGTATTCGAAGACGAAGGGGGCGCTGCTGAGGATGATATAACTCACTGTGAAATTTGCAATAGCCCAGATCGCGAAGATGTTATGCTGTTGTGTGACGAGTGCAATCAAGGCTACCATATGGATTGTCTAGAACCACGCCTGACTCAGATACCAGAGGGTTCATGGTATTGCGACAACTGCTTTGACCCATCAGCTGAAAGTGACAATGTTTCCGAAGATTTAAATTTGCTCTACGAAGACATACGCGACATGGGTATACCGCAAGCAGCTCTCCGCGTCACGGAACTACAGCAGCCTCGCATATTGCGCACTCGTCAAAATGAACGCATACGCGCAGCCGTCTTGCGCACAACACGCAGCAGGGCAGCCCGAATCGAAACAACCACAACCACGACAACAAGCGCGGGCGTAAGTCGCGCTCGTGGCAGGCCGAGAAGTAGCACAACCACCACCACTACGACAACAACCACGCGCACCACCAGAGCAGCCAGCACCCGCCGTAAGCGCGGTAGACGCCGTCGCCGCCGGCATACGCGCAGGCGTACATATGTTGTCGAGTATGATCTGAATAACTTCGATGAGAAATTTGCCATTAAAACCACTAAGAAAATCATGAAAAGGCGTCGGCGCAAGCGTAGGGCATCAGCGCGTAATGCGCTTCGTACCAGCACCGGTGAACGCATGACAGCTAGCAAACGTTTGGCAGAGCAAATGGGCGTCAAGAAAGATCCCACCTACACTTCGCACTTGTCCGGCGCGTCGGCAGGACTTTCGCTATTCGGTGGCGCCAATGACTTGGAATACTTTTCGGATAGTGATAACGGTGGCATTGAACATGAAATACAGCTGGAAAGCGGGCATGGCACTGCTGTGCAAACATCCATACGTATATCCAATTTTGGCTCACAAAGAGCACGCAAAGGTTTACTTTTGGGTAGGCTGCAAGGCAATAATAGACAAAATGTGATTCCCGATTTATCAGCGCAAGCGGATGCGCCTGCTGGTGGCGATTTGCTTTCAAGCATAATGGACATGCAAGACCGCTGGCATAACGCTGCCAGACACATGGAGAATGTGCGTATTAATTCTGATGGCACTTTGCAGCTACCAACTGGCACCAAGAGCGCTGACAGCAGCAATGTGAGCGTCAATGCCGATTCAAATACGCGCCAAACATCGACCTTGCGAACTGACGGCGCAACTGAACAGCCTAACACACCCATCAACCCCCTTGATGGGGTTACGCAGGCGCCGATTTATTCACGAGGTGGTGGTAATCAGAGCTTCAGCGGTGGTGGCGGCGGCGGTAGTGGTGGGGGAAACTATAACAATCGCTACAACAACAACCAAAATAATTATCGCGGTGGGGGTGGAGGCGGTGGTGGCCAGTACAGACATTCAACTGGTGGTGATGGAGGCGGCAATTCGAACAACAGCTTGGCTGGTCGCGGCAATTTCAACTTCAGCAATCAAAATTTTAACAACAGCAACAACAATCCGAATCCAAACTTTTCGCCCTTCACAATGCGCTTCAATCAACGCAATAACAACAACCAACGCAACTCGTTGCCCTTCATGAATCGTAACGATGACGAGAGACAACAACAACAACAACAACAACATAATCAGCCACCTCAACAGCAGAATGCGTCAAATGAGAATCCACTTTTCGGCGATTTGCCACCGCCGGTAATGGGTGGACAACCAGTCGTGGGTCCAGCACCGCTAATGCCTGGTGGACCAATGGGTATGTCAGGACCACCACCAATGTCTGGGCCACCGCAAATGTCTGGCCCTCCGCCAATGTCTGGCCCACCGCAAATGTCCGGGCCTCCGCCAATGGCCGGACCCCCGCCTATGTCGGGTCCACCACCAATGGCAGGTCCACCACATATGTCGGGTCCACCGCCCATTATGGGACCGCTACCTATGGCGGGACCTCCACCACAAACAATGGGGATGAGTGGCCCGCCACCATCACTGTCCATGCACTCGCCAATGCAATCTATCCGACCAATTATGACTGTTCCACCACCACCGGCGCCACCGCCAGGTGTACCAATGCCTTGGGGCACTCCCATATTCCAACAGCTAAATAACGATTATGGAAATGATGATGACGATTCGAATTGTCCGAACTTCTCAGTATACTCTGCCGAATCGCAGGAAGTTGCAAAATCTACAGAAATGCAAGCGCAAACTCAGCAGGATAGCGAAGCAGCTAAGGTATGAATTGGAAGAAAACAATAAAATGTTAACTATTTTTGATAAATACAATGGCAATGCAATTTTTCGAAAATGGCAAAAAGTGTAGAAAAACGCTATTAGCAATAAGCGACATCGATTCGCTGCTGGTTGATAGACTATTTTTATAAGTGCTGCTGGAAGCGTTATCGCTTTCAAGATAAATGCGAAACATTTAAAGTGTGATTATTACTGAGGAAAATTTTTGGTTTTTTTGTTTTGATAATTTTACCAAAAGAAACTATACAGCCACTTAAATACAAATTATTTTCCAAGTGCTTTAATTCACTATTTAATTGAATACAAATAATAAGACTGGATGTGTTTACTATTTATCTACTTTGCATAGTTATTTAAGTCTTCGGTGACAGAGTGAAAGATTTAATAAATAGGATATTTACAGGGCGTGGAAGTGTCGTATTTTTGAATGTCATAAGCTTTTTAATGACTAAAAATATTCTTTATTTTTCAGACCTAAAATATTATTAGCCATTTAAAAGTTTATGACATACAAGAAAACGGCACTTACGACACTTTTAATAGAGAGGTACAAGCAGAATGCTATATTTGCAGAGCATGACATATGGTTTAAAATATTTTATTTATTATTATGAACAAAAAAATGTATTATTACTTATAAATTTTAACATATGTATTATACGATGTATTGTGAACGATTTCCCGTCATCCTTTGTCAAATTTGGTATGGAGACGAACCGGTTTCGGCGTTGTACCATCTTAAGTATAATTTTTCGCTTTAGAAATTTGACAAGGAATACGGTAAATCGTTCCACAATACATCATACTCCTACCCTGACGGAAATATGTATTTACTTACATATTTAAGTAATATTTTACTTTCATTGCTTATGTATTGATAAAAAATGTTTGTTTCGGTATTTTTTGAAGCTTTTCGGAATCATTACTTTTCAGGCATTTTTAAAAATGAAATGATTATTTATGATATTTCGAAGGTTTCGAGTCTTTTTTTCGTGAAATTTTCGCAACTTTTTGAAACTTTCGTGATTTGTTGTATTTTAAAAATGAAATGATTTATTTATGATATTTCGAAGGTTTCGAGTCTTTTTTTTCGTGAAATTTTCGCTACTTTTCGAAACTTTCGTGATTTGTTGTATTTTATTCCGGCCCTTTTGTGTTCAGTCAAAAATCGATAAGCCGACAACTCTATAGTCCGAAAACCGGAATGGTTATTTTCATAATAAAATGACTTTGTAGTAATCCGAGTTAGTGTTACTTATCCTGAATAATAAAAGCATAAACAGACGGCAGCGTTAATCCGGATCAACTGGGGAATAAATTGCAGTTGATCCGGATTAAGTCCGAGTTAATCCGGATCAACGCTGCCGTCTGTTAAAACTTTAATAAGATACTTTTCTCAAAGTTTTCATATAATTCCGCGTGGTTAAAAAAGGAATGCGTTTGATATCCCTACATCCCATATGCATTTTTTCATTACATATAGAGCCCTATTTCCGATTTTATCGTAAGCGACCAAAGGCAAACTTTACAGTAGAAAGTTTTTTTCACTCCTTCCTCAAACAGTGTAATGCTTTATTTGGATATAAATGGACAACAATATTTTTTTTTAACTGTTAGCTTTCTGATAGGCCTATTTATTTTTTTCATATCTTAATATTTAAAGGTATCATCGCGCTTACGATACTTTCTGTAAACATTATAATAGGTAATTGATCAAAGTATTGGCGCTTACGATAGTTATTATGTTGTGTAATCTAGGTATTTAAAAACAAAGTAATGCGACTTCTTTGAGGAATGTTTGAAAAAAACTGAATATAAATGCCGATTTCCACCAAATGGTTAACTGCAGATTTAAGAAAAATCCGTGGAAAAATTAATAGGGTCGGGAAATTTTAACAATTTTTAATATTTTTCTTTTGTTCATTTAATACTTTATTTTTTTTTTTTATAAAAGTGTAGCTCATTATTTAACAAAACCCGTATAAATTCATATTTCACAATTGTACAAAAATTATAAAAATTCTGCAAAATCGCATCTAATTTTCAACTTTTTAATCAGATTTTTTTTTTTAATATGTAGTTGAGTTGTTTAGCCCATTGTATTATAATAAAATGCAAGTTTGGGATTCCTAAAAAATCGCGTTGATTTTTTGATGATTTATTTTCTGACGGTATTACGCACTTTTTCCATACAAAAAAAAAGAAATAAAAATCGAAAATACTTTGTATGGAAGAAAAGGCGAGAAAAAATTGCCAAAAATCAACTCGATTTTTCAGCAACTTCCTGTTGAAGCCAGTTGAATTTCCAAAAAATCAACTACATTAGCAATAGCTTTTGTTATTTTTTTATTATTTTTAAAGGAATGATGTACCTACATACATACAGTGCTTGGCCGATAATTAAAAGCGATTTTTTTACAAGTTTTTAACATCTATTTTTATTTATTGCTTTTAATTTATTTTTTTTTTTAAGAACGTATAGTGCTATATATGCTTCTACGAAAAGCCCATAACACAAAGTTTTAAACTTTGTACAAGATTTATAAAAAGTTCGACAAAGTTCAAAAAATTGTCATTAAAATTTCAAACTTTTTAATCGGAATTTCACCGTAATAGGTTCAGTGCAAAAATCGTGATGCTGGGAGATTTTCGGTAAGTTTTGAAATTAGTTATATTCCTCGACTAAACTTGTGTTTCAAATCTAGTTTTTGCAAAAATTTGCTGAAGGAAATCTTTCAATCCAGAAGCCTGAATTTCAAAAATTATGATAACTCAAAGTGGAAAAATTAAAATTTTATAAGCAATTTGCAACGAGATGAACGACGAATTGAAATGATTTCGAAATGGTGCACCCATACAGCGATTTCGTTAAGGCAAACTCGGTTGAAATGTTTTCTTATAGTAAGGCTATAGACCCTTTTAGTAGTAAGTGTCCTTTTCATCTAACTGATATGCTTTTAACTCTTATAAAACCTTGAGAAAGCAAGAGTTTCAAAAAAGACCCCACAAGACGAGCCACGCTGGGCTGGTGGGCTGGGCAGCGCAGTTGCGTAATGGTAGAATGTACTTTATTTTGATGAGGGAAAAAAGTTGGTTTTTAAGTATTCAATTGTAGTAAATTTCGGGACACTTTTTTTAAAACTACTATTCACAGTGAAGTTCTGTACTCATAGTAAACAGAGCAAACGATAAAATTCACTTTGACTTTTCACCGTAACGGTACATATTCAAACTCTATGATTTTATATCACGTTGTAACTTGTTTTCATAACCTACATACATATTTGCAAAAAAAAAATCGATAAATTTTGTCTTTCTAAATAATCGCAAACAGGGCTCATATAACTTAAAGGCGCCGCTATAACACTTAAGAGCGTGTCAGACGTGGCAATGGAATATATTTCGAAAAGCCTGTCAAAATTAGAAATATCAGAAAGCAGTTGCATGAGGAGTCACACACCTTTTTGACTGTTCACACAACGAATGAATTTCAGGCAATCTTTCTCGATATGAAAAAAATTATAAAAAATCAACGGTAGTTTTTAGCCACTTGAAACTAGCAGATTATTAGACTAAAATTGAATGGGCTATAAATCTGTGCACTTCTGAGAAAAGAGTTTGAAATTTGGGTAAAAATATGTTGAATTTTTTTGCAGTTTTCTACAAAGTTTTAAACTTGGTTTTACAGTGGCGATCAAAAATGGATGAATGTTGTCATTTTTAATATTTACAATGTTTATAAAGCTAAAAATTTTTAATATATTTTTATCAAAATGTGTTAATGCTTTAACAAAAACTGTATAAATCAACTTTTAAACTTTATAAGAAAGTTCCACATATTTTTATCTAAATTTCGAGGTTTTTAACCAGAATTTTTAGAAATTTATTAAATTCTAGTAAAATAAGTGCAAGTTTTTAGCAGCTAAGCTCTGTATAGAGTTTGAAAGTGTGATTTATATAGTTTTGTTAAAGCATGACTCATATTTTTATAAAAAATATTAAAAATGTTAGCTTGAAAAACATTGTAAATATTAAAAACAAAATACCATTCACCCATTTTTGACCTCCACTGTACTGGGTTTAGTTAGATCATGAACTGTATTTTATTGAAAATTCCTAAAAATAAATAAATATACATATGTACATGAGTAGCAAACAAAATCACTTTGAATTGGAGGTGCTATTGTATTGACCAATACTGTATATACAAAAGCACGAAAACGATCATAAATTAAAAGTTTGTCTAAAGCAATAGACTTGCTAAGCAAACATAAGTAAACAAGTATTTGCTTTATTCCGAAACATTTGCAGTTCTAATAAGTTATTTTAAACTTAAGAATCATCAAAACAAATTTCATTATTTTCATACATTGCACATATGACTTTGATACAGTCAGTTGCAAGTTTTTTTGCGCACGCGAACGCCAAAAAGCTGATAATTTGTGATAATTTACAATAAGTTATCAGCTTTTCGAACAGACTAATTGTTATATTAAGTTCAAATAGGTCCCATTCAACTTGTTAAATGAAAAAGAGCTTGGAATTAATTTTGACAGTTGTTTGATTACAAATAGAAATTAAAAAAACAAAAATATTCAAATTCAAATTTTTGGTTTAGATTTGTTTTCCACGAATGTCTGCTTCATGACCGTATTAACGCATACGGTTTACTTAGAGACTGCAAAACGTTTAGTTCGTATGCACTATTCATCTCTGCGTACGATGAGGCCTGATGGGAAATAACTAGTTCTCGCCTTGGCCTCTTTTTTGGCTTGCAGTCTTGCATACCATCTTGATAATTTTTAGTTTTAAATATTTTTGAGAATATACACTGCCGGAACGAAGTTTGGCGCAGCAAATTTTTCACAATATATGCAACAATTTTTATTCTAATATTTTTCCGCCAAATTTTGTATCGAAAATATGGTTCATTCAAGAACAAAAAACATAAAAATATAATTCCTAAACCTTGTGCAAAACTCGCGAAAATTCAGACAATTTTTATCAAAATTGTCTACTTTTTAATCAGATATTTTAGAATACTTTCGAGTATTCAGTTTTGCAGCCCATTAAATTCTAGTAAAAAAAATGCAAGTTCGGAGTTAGTCCAAAATCGCGTTGATTTTTGAGAATCTTTTTTCTGTTGAAGGTGTTTTGCATTTTTTCCATACAAAATATTTTCGAAAAAAAATTTTTGTATGGAAGAAACTGCGTGAAAAAAATTGCCAAAAATCAACGGTAATTCCTAGCTACTTAAAACTTGCACTTTATTGTTTATAAAATTGATTGGGCTACAAATTTGCATACTCGAAATTTAAAAAAATTCTAAAAAATCTGATTAAAAAGTTGAAAATTTTCATGAAATTTGCTGAATTTTCGCGAGTTTTGCACAAAGTTTAGGAATTATATTTTTGTTTTTTTTTTTTGTTTATGCAGAATGAACCATATTTTTATAAAAAATTAGTGGAAAAATATTAGAATGAAAATTCTTGCATATATTGTGAAAAATTTGCTGTGCCAATACTTTTTCCGGCAGTGTATGTATATATGTACATTTTTTGAGCTTTGACATGTCAAATGAAAGCGTTTGGCTCTTTCTGATTGGACGAGACAGAAAGCTTTCTGATACATCTCTGCGCTCAACTGGTTTTCAAACGAGTTAAATAATTTAACTGGTTAAATTTTTCAACAACAATTGCATGGGATTTAACTTGTTTACGTTGTTTACGAACACGTTTCGTTCATTTAACTGGTTCAAGCCCATTTAACATGTTTAACTCGTTAATTCGATCGTCAGTATTACGCATTTCCTATCATATAAATAATGTTAGAAAATTTTGTATGTGGAAGGAAACGAAATTCTCAAAAATCAACAGGAAATAAGGCTATGAAAATATGCACCCTAGCTGTAATCCGTCGTAGATTCGATTTTGCTACGAATCGTAAAATTGGACGAAATCCGTCGTTATCGTATCGTGATTTCGAAATTCGGAGGCCATCTTCGTAATTCGTAATGTTGGTAGGCCTGCATCCGACGTAGCTGTCATTTTTATGTATTTGTCGGAAATTTTGTACGAAGAGCAACTAGTGTCGGAGCCATAATACAGTTTCCTAAGTAAAAACACTATCAGCTGATTGCCGAAAAATGCCTACAGCTGAGTATCACCTTTTTTTCATTTGTTCTTATCTTTTACAATTTCTTCCATTTCTATTACAATTTATTCAAAATACACCAACAGCCTGCCAGAAAAAACGGTAAGAAGAGTTACTTTACTTATGGAACTGTACGATGGTCGGAGCGAAAGAAATTGTTTTAAAATATCAATAAAATAATAATTGCTCGGTGATTCCGAGAATCGAGTTAATTTTTTTTTTTTCTATGGATACATTTTTGAGATATTTGCAATTACCGTTATTCTGCTTAAAGCAAAAATTGGTTGCCTTTCAAGTCACGTAGTATATCTTACGAACCAATTTAAAAATCTTAATATAAAATACGCGTAAATGAAAGCCAATGAATTTCTCCATAAACCGTTCATACATCATTTTCCGATAGGACCGATAGTTTCTGGCAAATTAATTAATAATTCCAGGCTTTGTTATTTTTTAATGAAAGAGTGAAAAAAAGTCAAAGTTTAAAGAAAAAAAATTAAAAAAATAACAGGTTCTGTGCCAAATGTTTGCATTTGTACTAAAGCCTGTTCTGTTACAAAAAAAAAAAAAAAAAATCAAGTTACTGATGAAGAAAATCGATGGATAAATACGAAATATGAGTGGTCAAATGAAAATGCGCAAAGATTTTTTTTTATGAAATACGAGCACCCGAGTAACACATATTTACTGCTCGTATTTCTTAGTCATTTCTTGTACGTCATTTTATATGGAGTTTTTGCTTTTCTTGAAAGCTGCATACAGGCCTTAACAGAACAGGCTTTAGTACAAATGCAAAAATTTGGCAGCAGAACCTGTTATTTTCTAAATTTTTCTTCTTTAAAGTTTGATTTTTTTTTTAATTTTTTCATTTAAAAAGAAAAGCTGGAATGATTAATTAATTTGTCAAAAACTATAAGCCCTAACGGAAAGTGATGGAGAATTTCATTTGTTTGCCGTATTTTATATTAAGATTTTTAAATTGGTTCGTAAGATATACGTCATTTAAAGGAACCATTTTCTGCTTTAAGCTGAATAACGGTAAATTTCAGATATCTCGAAAATGTATCCATAGAAAAAAAAATTAACTCGATTTTCGGAATCATCGCGCAATTCTAAATAGGAATTGAATAGTGGCATCCAGAGAACATTTTTGCTGTAAACCAGTGTTATTAAAACGCTTTTAAATGCGTCTTTGCTTACGCGGAAATTTTTCACAAGCTAAATGGATCAGAACTACTAGCAATCTCCTTTGTATATTAATGCAACTGTGAGCTGCAGCATGTTCTTCCTCCTGAGACAAAAGTGCTCCGGCCACTGATTCCTTTGTATTCTACTTAAGGAAAATTCTTTTCAAATAACAACTATTTTTTTTTTTAATTTCACTATTCACTTGCGATCTTCTTCGGTTCTCGTCGGCCATGTGAACAGGGCCATAAATATTGAGTAGAATAGTGCTCTCGAAAGCCCTCCAAGCCTTCTCATCTTTGTTCGACATCGTCCATGTTTCCGCGCCATATAAAAGGGCGGGCATTATGAGAGATTTGTAGAGAGATCTCCAGGCATTGTTGGTAGTTTTTATGCCTCTCAAACGTCATTTATTACTTCAAATTTATAACTGCCAACCGTAACGTGTGTCTCAATACGCGAGGAGTATTTTCATTCACCGCAGGACCAACCTCTTTCGCTTCTTTTTCCAAACTGGTAAAATATAGTTTAAAAATTTCAGTGGTTTTCCATTTTGCGTCGGTCTAAACCGTTATTGTGGTTGGTTTTTAGAGGACCGTGTGGTACAGGTCCGTAAAATGTTCTCTGTTTAAAGTAGATTT
>NW_016160490.1:30221-31236 GCF_001687245.7 Rhagoletis zephyria | reverse complement strand
ATTGGGGGTGCTATTGTATTGACCAATACTGTATATACAAAAGCACGAAAAGATCATAAATTAAAAGTTTGTCTAAAGCAATAGACTTGCTAAGCAAACATAAGTAAACAAGTATTTGCTTTATTCCGAAACATTTGCAGTTCTAATAAGTTATTTTAAACTTAAGAATCATCAAAACAAATTTCATTATTTTCATACATTGCACATATGACTTTGATCAGTCAGTTGCAAGTTTTTTTGCGCACGCGAACGCCAAAAAGCTGATAATTTGTGATAATTTACAATAATTATCAGCTTTTCGAACAGACTAATTGTTATATTAAGTTCAAATAGGTCCCATTCAACTTGTTAAATGAAAAAGAGCTTGGAATTAATTTTGACAGTTGTTTGATTACAAATAGAAATTAAAAAAAAAAACAAAAATATTCAAATTCAAATTTTTGTGTTTAGATTTGTTTTCCACGAATGTCTGCTTCATGACCGTATTAGATAATTTTTAGTTTTAAATATTTTTGAGAATATACACTGCCGGAACGAAGTTTGGCGCAGCAAATTTTTCACAATATATGCAACAATTTTTATTCTAATATTTTTCCGCCAATTTTGTATGAAAATATGGTTCATTCAAGAACAAAAAACATAAAAATATAATTCCTAAACCTTGTGCAAAACTCGCGAAAATTCAGACAATTTTTATCAAAATTTTCTACTTTTTAATCAGATATTTTAGAATACTTTCGAGTATTCAGTTTTGCAGCCCATTAAATTCAAGTAAAAAAATGCAAGTTCGGAGTTAGTCCAAAATCGCGTTGATTTTTGAGAATTTTTTTCTGTTGAAGGTGTTTTGCATTTTTTCCATATAAAATATTTTCGAAAAAAATTGTTTGTATGGAAGAGACTGCGTGAAAAAAAAAAATTGCCAAAAATCAACGGTAATTCCTAGCTACTTAAAACTTGCACTTTATTGTTATAAAATTGATTGGGCTACAAATTTGCATACTCGAAATTTAAAAAA
>NW_016160490.1:13898-29903 GCF_001687245.7 Rhagoletis zephyria | reverse complement strand
TTTTTTTTATGAAATACGAGCACCCGAGTAACACTATTTACTGCTCGTATTTCTTAGTCATTTCTTGTACGTCATTTTATATGGAGTTTTTGCTTTTCTTGAAAGCTGCATACAGGCCTTAACAGAACAGGCTTTAGTACAAATGCAAAAATTTGGCGCAGAACCTGTAATTTTCTACATTTTTCTTCTGTTAAAGTTTGATTTTTTTTTTAATTTTTTCATTTAAAAAAAAAAAGCTGGAATGATTAATTAATTTGTCAAAAACTATAAGCCCTAACGGAAAGTGATGGAGAATTTCATTTGTTTGCCGTATTTTATATTAAGATTTTTAAATTGGTTCGTAAGATATACGTCATTTAAAGGAACCATTTTCTGCTTTAAGCTGAATAACGGTAAATTTCAGATATCTCGAAAATGTATCCATAGAAAAAAAAATTAACTCGATTTTCGGAATCATCGCGCAATTCTAAATAGGAATTGAATAGTGGCATCCAGAGAACATTTTTGCTGTAAACCAGTGTTATTAAAACGCTTTTAAATGCGTCTTTGCTTACGCGGAAATTTTTCACAAGCTAAATGGATCAGAACTACTAGCAATCTCCTTTGTATATTAATGCAACTGTGAGCTGCAGCATGTTCTTCCTCCTGCGACAAAAGTGCTCCGGCCACTGATTCCTTTGTATTCTACTTAAGGAAAATTCTTTTCAAATAACAACTATTTTTTTTTTTTTAATTTCACTATTCACTTGCGATCATATTTATTTTGATTTGTTTCTGTCAAAGCTAGGAACTTTGAATTTCGCGCTTTTAGCTGGCAGTGCCGTTGATAGTTACGATCGGATTACAGCATACCAATTTTCGATTTTTCGGAACGGAACTAGGAATTTGTAACTGCGGAGATTCGGATTACAGCATACCAATTTTCGATTTTTCGGAACGGAACTAGGAATTTGTAACTGCGGAGATTCGGATTACAGCATACGGGTGATACTTTTTGTATGGTTTTTGTTATATCGCACGTTTAATTATATAAGGAAGGATTTCAAAATTTCCATTTTGTGGGAAAACGCAATCAAAATTTTATCATTTCATAGAGTTGCTACACAAAAATACTGATGGAAAGACACATATCTTCGCCATATTTGGGAAGTTTGGTTATCTGTTAGACTGAACATATTCTACTTATAAACTTCATTAATTGCATAACGAAATCCTCAACAACTTAAATTTTGAGTTGCATCTCTATATTATTAAACGTGCGATATATTGAGCTATACTTTTTTATAAAATTACTGCACGTTAAACAAACAAAAGCCAAAACGGGTCGAAATGTCGCGTTAATATCGTTTTGTCGCAGTCTGTAAGTATGTATGGAATTTAAATATAAAATTTAGTTATTTTTTATTAATGTAAAAATAAGCCTAGAAGGTTCTAATTTATATTAAAATGCAATGCATAACAACGAAAATACAACAAATAAAGTTTGAAAATTTCATATAGTATCGATAGTGAGAAAATATCGGATGGCGCCAGTATCGATAGTATGACAACTCTAGTTTGTGTCGGCGAACTCGTCAGAACTCTTCAGAAAACGCATCCATAGTAATGAATATTAGCACTTTAATGAACAACAATTAAGGGCTGAATTATTCAGTAAAATTTCTTCTTCTTGTTTGGCTCTACATCCGTTTCTTCGATTTGCACCGATACCAAAAAAAAACATCGCCAATCGCGTCGAAGGATATTTTCACCTACAACATGTTCAAGGTAGCGCAATCGTTGTATTTCCATGTGCTTACCTAAAAGCTTGTACAGTTCGTTATTCCATCTTCTGCTCTCGAAAGCCCTCCAAGCCTTCTCATCTTTGTTCGACATCGTCCATGTTTCCGCGCCATATAAAAGGGCGGGCATTATGAGAGATTTGTAGAGAGATCTCCAGGCATTGTTGGTAGTTTTTATGCCTCTCAAACGTCATTTATTACTTCCAATTTATAACTGCCAACCGTAACGTGTGTCTCAATACGCGAGGAGTATTTTCATTCACCGCAGGACCAACCTCTTTCGCTTCTTTTTCCAAACTGGTAAAATGTAGTTTAAAAATTTCAGTGGTTTTCCATTTTGCGTCGGACTAAACCGTTATTGTGGTTAGTTTTTAGAGGACCGTGTGGTACAGGTCCGTAAAATGTTCTCTGTTTAAAGTAGATTTGTTTTAAAACCAATTTTAAAGTAGATTTGTTTTAAGACCAATTTTAAATTTTTGACTAAAACATAGAATATATGTACGTCTCTACATCAATTAATATCAGTTTGGAATAACTGCTTAAAAAACGAGAACCTTAAGAGTGGAAAACTTAAATCACATTCATTCACATTGAATATTTGGAGTTTATTTTGGCTGCTGTTTGATTACAAATATGTAAGAAAAAAAATTGTAAAAGTAATTGGAAATTTAAATTTGTTCGTGCAAATGTCTGCTTCATGATATGAAGGCTTGCGATTTGTCGCATTGGTCACATTTTTGGCGAGTAGACATGCTTACAATTTATAAATATTGTCTAACTTTTAGTTTTATATAATTTTGAGAACATCCCGATGGCTGAGTGGAAGCTCGACCCATCTCGGCAACCAGTTCGAAAATGCCCTTATATCAAAAAAATTTTCAACAACGCCCTACTTCAAAACTTGGTTGAAAAACGCTCTATCTCAGAGTTTGATTGAGAAACGTCCTATCTAAGCAGCCGAATCAAACGCCGTTCTGAAGTATAGCGTTTTTGAAAAGTTTTCTGATATAGGGCCTTTTCGAGCTGGTTTCTGAGATGGATCAATCCTCTACTCAGCCATCGATATAGTGGGGAGTAGAAATGAGTAAAGGGTGATTTTTGTTAAATATTTGAAAGGTTTTTAAAGTTAAAATTTTTTTGTTTTTTTTTTTCATGGAAATATGGTTCACGAAACCTTTAGGGTCTATCCGCACACATCAGTCACGGCACGTCACAGTTCCGTCACTTCCGAGGAGTATCAGTAAAAAAAAATATGGTTACCTGAAAATTAAAAGGCACAATTCACACTGAGTCGGCGCCGTCATGAATCAGTTCCGTCAGTCTCGCGACCGTCACCGAACCGTCAAGTTTAGATTTCTGCTCAACGATATTTTTATTTTGACTGACGTGTTTTCTATCTGCCGGAAAAATGTGTGATGATGAAAAGTTGATAGAATTTGTTAGAACATATCCGATACTTTATGATTCATCTAATAAAAAGTACATGAATTTGTGCAAAAATTACAATAGAAAAATTCTTCAAAATTGCATCTACATTGCAAAGATTTTAATTCGAATTTTTGGAAACAATTTGGGTATGCAGTTTTGGTATTTTTTAACCGACTTCACAAAAAGGAAGGTTATCAATTCGTCGGAATATTTTTTTTATCACTTAATCTTAAATTTTAATATGAAAATTGAAGTCGGTTTGTATTTTGCTTAAAAATTACTTGTTTTTTTTTTCAAAAAATGCCACTCACTGATTTATTAACCGACTTCACAAAAAGGAGAAGATTATCAGTTCGTCCGAATATTTTTTTATGTATGTTACCGCATAACTTTGAATTTCTAGAATTCTTTTTTAAAGGAAAGGTGTTACCTCACAGATGGTTTCATACTAATTTGGTTTTAATCCGCTCATTGGTTCATTGGAAATTAACGATAATCTTAAATTTTTATATAAGAATTGAAGTCGGTTTTGTTTTTTGCTTAAAAATTACTTGTTTTACAATATTTACAATACATATTATGATAAATATTAAACTAAAAACGTATATAAAACGTATATATTACAGTTTCAAGCTTTGTACAGAATTTACAAAAAAAAATCCAAATTTTAAAAACTTTTCATCGAAACTTCAATCAGACCTTTTGGGACAATTCTTGCTACGCAGTTTTGTAGCCTATCCAATTTTATACGACATGCCCGAAATTTTTTTGTATTGAAAAATTACGAAAGAACACCAGTAAAAAATTTGTGAAAAACTGATTAAAAAATTGGAAATTTTGATGAAGAGCTTTTAAAATTTGATATTTGTTTTGGGAAATCCGTATATAGTTGGAAACTTTAAAAATTAAGAATGAACTATAGCTTTATTAAATATTACCGAAAAATATTTGTTATGAAAAACATTGTGAATCTTACAAAATAGATCAGTGCGTAGAATTTTTTGACGCTGACTGTGACACAGAACCTATTTGCTAGCAGAAATTACTGAAATCAGCCAAAAATTCGTAACAGATATGTGAATACAACTGCTTTTTAGACTGAGACTGAACGGTGACGGTGACGGTTCGGTGCCATGACGGAACTGAGACGCGACTGATGTGTGCGGTTAGCCTTTTAACGAAACCCATATAAATCAAACTTTATACAGAGCTTACTAAAATTTAACAAATTTTCAGTAAAATTATTAGCTTTTTAATCTGATTTTATAGAATTCTGTTGAGTATGCAGTTTTGGAGCCTATTAAATTTAAGTATAATAAGTGCAAGTTTTTAGCGGCTGCAAAATCGCGTTGATTTTGAAAATTTTTTGCTTACGGCTTTTGCAACTTTTTTCATATAACAAATGCAATTTATAAAAACTGGTTTGGCGCAATTTCTTCCGTAAGAAACTCATTCTTGTATGGGAAAAAGTAGGTACAAAAACCGGCAGAAAATAAAATATTTAAAATCAACGCGGTTTTGCAACCGCTGAAAACTTTCCCTTTATTGCACTAAAATTTATTGGGCTACAAAACTGCATACTCAAAAAAATTCGAAACATAACAGATAAAAAGCTCAAACTTTTAATGAAAGTTTCTCAAATTTGTCTAAGCTCTGTATAAAGTTTGAAAGTCTGATTTATATGGTTTTAGTTAAAGCATGAACCTTATTTATATGAGAAATAACAAAAAAATAATAGTTTATAAATCTTGTAAATATTTAACAAAAATATCATGTACTCATTTCTGCTGCTCTCCACTGTACACTTTTTGAACGTTGCGATGTTGCGAATGAAAGCTGCTGGTTCTTCATGATTGGCTGAAATAGAAAGCTTTCTGATACAACTCTGCGCTGAACTGGTTTTCAAACGAGTTAAATGATTTAACTGGTTAAATTTCCCAACAAAAGTTGCATGTGATTAACTTGTTTACGAACACGTTTTGTTCATTTCACTAGTTCAAGCACTCCATTGGCATTTGAACTCACAACTCCGGCGTTCAACTGGGCTAAGCTGCCATGTAAATTGTTGTTGCTTGTCAACTTTTTCATTTAGTCAACCCAACTACAATCAGGGGCAACTACTTTGTCTATATTATATATTTTTAAAAACTAATTTTATTTATAAAAAATTTATTTTAAAGGGTATTTTGAAATAGGTCCAGCTCACGAAACCTTAACATTTTCCGACACATTTGGGCTAAAGTCTTATGGCCTTATTCATAAAAAATAAAGTAGATTTAACGAGCTCTATAAAGTGGCATTTTCATATAAATTTCCGTATTATAAAGCAGTTAAAGTCTTTTTTACTTTTTATGAATTTCGGTGTTAAAATATAATAAGTTTTATATTTCCGATGGAAAACCCATATCGATTTTTTTGTATGGACAGTATTTCACCCCAATGTGCATACATATGTACATATGTACATTGTGAACCAGAAAAAGTGTCACTAAATCAAAGTGTAGATAATAAAAATTAAAGAAACTAATACAACTTCTTGGTTTATTTTTTATTAGTTTAAGGAACATTACAAAGTTAGTGGAATCAGTTCGTTGATTCAAATCTCTCGCCTTTCTCCTTGATAGTTTGACACAATATGATTTGAAGGACCCATCCATCTTGGCACTAGGGGTCTAAATATCGATCAATTTAAAGCTCGTCGGATACAGATTTGGTAGGAAAAATATATGCCATGTGTTACGTGCCGCTTGAAAATCCTTCTTCAAGCCTTTGCGACAAGCAAATAAAGAGAAATGCGCAGGATTTGAATGTATCTCAAACCAATAAAAAAAAAAATCATGAAATGTTATTAGTTTCTTTAATTTTTACTACACTTTGTTTTAGTGACTCTTATTTTGGTTCACCCGGTACATATGAACCGTGGACGAGATTGATGTAAGTAAATTAAAAAAAAAAAAAAACTAAATTAGCTAGCTTTGAACTGTTTACAAAGAAAAATTGTTGATCTTGGCTGGCATCGTAAATTTGAATTACGTAGGATGCAAACATTCAATGGCACGACGATACCAGTTAAGCGTTAAACTTAAGTAAAGCAAGTAAAGAATTCGAGCCGATACATAAAATAGAACGCTCGTGGCAGCCGTCGTATTTGTGCCATTGCGGAATTTTTTTTTTTTTTTAAGTTTAACCATTAGGGGCAAAACCAAGAAAATCTAAATACGCCCATCAATGTCTTAAATTGGACACCTCCTTAACGATATTCTTAATTAATTAATAAGGTTTTATCTTAGTTTTATTTACATATATCTTCTGAAATACTTTGAGGTTCTAATCGACGAATTGAATTTGATAAAAAAGCTAGTTAGTATACTTGTTAATAAAATTTGTATATGAATTTTGCGACTAAAATATCAGGTACTAAACCCCATAATTTGGAAAATAATTTTATAAGCATTGACATCCAGTGGCTGTATAGTTTGTTTTGTATTATTTGTGTAGGTTCATGTCTCACATAAATTATTCCTTTTGTCCCATTGTATTTTGTTCTAAATATGTACATATTTACATGGATAAAAGCTATATTTGTCCTTTTTGTATAGATAACTATTTTACTTATCACAAGGGCTTACATTTTCTATCTATCTACATTTTCTCGAGGGGTACTACATAGCTGTTACGCACTTACCGCCTACAGATTTATAATCGGTTTTTTTGTGAATTTTCACAATTTCGGATGTTCTAATATACAATTCAGTAGAGCTCTATATTTTTTATTGTTTTGAATAGGTCTTTAGGAGAACTCAATACATGTAGACAACCAAAAATGGTATACTAACCATGATATATCACTTTTCTTTCTCCTATTTCATAAAATATCGATTCTCAGGAAGACGATGAAAATGAAGATTTAGTACAATTAGATGATGATGATGAAATACCAATGCCGCCAGAAACTAATGCAAACCAATCAAGTACTACTACGGTAAAAGAGTCTGACTTGTATGAGCCAGAAAACCCAACAGAGGAAAACGACGATGACGACGAAGAGTTAGAAGAAGAAGAAGAGGAAGAACAAGAACAAGAAGAAGAAAATGAACACGTAAGAAACGAGGATATGGATATAGATGAAAATAAAGATAAAAGTGATAAAGTTGAGAAATCGGATGAAAATGTTGAGATTGCCGAGGAAACTGTATCGCCGGACCATGGCAAGCCCGATGAGGCGAAAGATAATGGCAACTCACAATACGATCCAGAACATGAAATATTATCCAATGACGGTTCGAATATGGAGCCGGAAAAGATAGAAGAAAATTTGAATGAAAGTAGTAAGAGTAATAATGAATCTATCGAAAAAGAGAGAGAGAAAAGCGAAGACCGGAGCGTGCACACTCCAAGTCCAGCTGCGTCCGAGACTAAGTTGCCTGAAAACGATTTAGGTACTGCAAGTAAGAAGGGTGTATTAGAATTGTATGACGACAGTGATTGGGAAGAACTTGAAATCGATAAGCCAAAAGAGTATGAGAAAGCGGCACAAGCTGCAGAGAAATCAGAGCTCGAAGAAGGTCAACTAGAAGATGAACCCGAAAAAGAAAAGGAACGTAAAAAAAAGGGTAAGGATAAGGATAAGGATAAGGGGAAAGGAGATGAAAAGAACGAGAGCGAACAAGACCGCTCTTATACACCATGCCTCGATGAGAATAATGAGCCAGAAGAAGGCACTGAAACTGGACACGTCGATCAGACAGGCCCAAAGTCGTTGAACACCTCGAAGGATGCTAATGCAGAACAGGAGGAGGATGGCGATGGTGGCAAGACACCTGACCTTATTGTGCAAGAACCAGCTGTCATAGAGACGGAACTGATTTCGGACGATGATGATAATAATGCCCGTGTCGCTAAGAAGCGCAAAAGTAGTAAAAAACGTGAAAAGCGTGACAAAAAGATTGAAACGTTCAAGAAAGTGAGCAACAAACAAAAGGTACGCAATTACCGCACCGATAAGCAACTAGAAAATAAACAGAAAGGTAGACGTCGCATTTCCAAATCTCGTTCCAAATCTAAATCACGATCACGTTCCAAATCCAGATCAAAATCTCGTTCCCGAACACCAACACGCAGTCGCAGCCCTATACGCAGTCGCAGTCGCAGTCGCTCGCGTTCACTACGGCCCCTAGCAAGCCGCTCCCGTTCACCATCGTATCCACCAAAATCGCGTTCTAGAACGCCACGTGGTCGCGGCCGTAGGCGTTCACGCTCCCGTTCATTGCGTTCACGCAGTCGATCTAACAATAAAGAGAACCACTGGCGCCCGGGTAATCGTTTCCATAATAATATGAACCAACACAATAGATTCTATGATAGAAATAATCGTTTCAATCAAAACAATTTTCGCACCAAACGCCGTGAAATGCCACGCTATAATGTGCGTAACGTTGTCGGTATGCAACGAAACTTCAGAGATGGCGAAAGAAGAGAGATCAGAGATCGCTATGGACGCGATGCCACCCGGCAAGTACGTAATTTTAGTAGATCGCCAAGTCCTCGTGATCGCAGAATGGGAATAAGGTCGTCGTTCTCTAGATCGCATTCTCGCGGTCGTTCAATGTCACCAAGACGAAATCGACGCGGCAGTTTCAGCATATCACCAAGTCCACAACACATGATGCACCGACATTCGCTTTCACCAAGACAACGCTACCATTCTCCACGTCGACACTCTCTCTCACCACGTCGCCTCACTCCAATGCGCGCACATTCACGCACACCCTTGCGTATGCGCTCACGCTCACTTACGCCGCAGCGCATGGGTGGCAGAAAAGTCATGAGGCGCGTGCGTGGCGGTTCACCGTTGCCACAGCCAGTTGTTTCGCGTTCCCCTTCCCGGATGCGTTCGATGTCTGCCTCGCCTAGGTATACGCCGCGCTTGCACAGAAGCCGCTCAAAGACACCGATTATTCGTGTAGCCAAGGGCAAAAAGAAGAAATTAAAAGAAAAAGCCAAGAAAAAGAAGAAGAAGCGCTTGGCAAACCTTAGTCCGGAGGCCAACATTCGCATATCACGACAGCGCGATGCTTTCGAAGTTGATCGCCCGCCCAAGAAAAAGCGCCGCCATTCTCCAAAGCAGAAGGCACCAATTGAAGAGCCAACTTGGTCGCCATCACCTAGCCCGCCGCCAGTGCTCGACTATGAACGTGAAAACAATAATATATCATGGACGCCGCCGATATTATCACCGCGTCTCGTACACGAAATGCATGGCATCTATCAGCCAGAACCCCGCCGCAGCACCTCACGAGGTAGTAAACGTGACAAACGAAAGCGTATTAAAAAGAAAAAGAAGGGCGAAAAACGTCGCGAAGTGCGCAAAGAAAAGCGTCGCATACGGCGCACTCAAACACCTGATCCCATACCGTCGAAGGAGGTCTTTGCTTCGGGCAACAATATACTCGTTAGCGTAAGTTTCAACAAAGACGCAGCTGGAAATCCACAGCCTTCGCAAACAACAGTTGTTACAGTGCCGGCAACGCGTGAAGATTTGCACAATAATCGGCGCAATTCAATTGATGTTATGGCCTTGAGTGCTGCGAACAAAAAGAAGAAGAAGCGCAAGAAGCTCGACGCAAAGCCGGTGGCGATAATCGATCTGGAACGATCGCCATTCCAGGTACATCAGGAGCCGGCCGACATTATTGTCCTCACGGATAGCGAAGAGGGTGTCGGCGGACATGACAGTGAGCATGATCACGACCACGAGCACCACGAGCATCACGAACAAGAACATGAGCGTCGACGCGAAAGCCACCGCGAACGCCGCCGCAGCGCATCTATAGCTGAAGAAATGGATCATCATCGTTCGCAAATGAGCAATGGCGTACGCTCCTCTTCGCAGCTGGACAAAACGCCACCCTTAGAACGAGAACGCCTCGAGACCATACTCGAAGAAGAGTCGTATGATTTGCCACAGACTGGACCTAAGACGCCACCTGAACCACCTACTGTCAAATTCACAATGCTCGCTAAAAAGCAAAGTAAAGTACGCAGTAATCCACTGCATGACGAGGCCGAACTAAATTCGGAATCCGAAATGGCCGAGGTACATGAACCGGATACTNGAAGACGCCACCTGAACCACCTACTGTCAAATTTACAATGCTCGCTAAAAAGCAAAGTAAAGTACGCAGTAATCCACTGCATGACGAGACCGAACTAAATTCGGAATCCGAAATGGCCGAGGTACATGAACCGGATACTCATCGATCAGAACTCGAGCCCATGCATGTGCAAAGCAACCAGAAGATTGGCCCCAATACGCCTCCCGAATCGGGTCCATGCTCGCCAGACGCTTACGATCCCTTCGACCCTACAAAATCACCATCTTTGTCACCGCGCTCCCCATCTCCTGCCCCGATGAACAATTCACAAGGCTCAATTGGCACTGATGGTGATGTTGAGATAGTACCCACTCAAAAACACATTGTGGACGAACAGCGCCTAACCAGCGAGCGCAACGTCGCGACTACACAAATTACCGGCACCGGCAGCAGCATGACTGCCCAAGGTCCCACACTCAATCCAGTTGAGCTAGTAATGAAGCTAATGAATACAAAACAGAATAGTTCACAGGACTTGAACAAAGCGAATGAGCCACAATACAGCACTGCGACACATATGCACTCTAATATATTGGGCAATGCACACGACGACGGCTTGAGCATGCGCGACAAGGCCGACGATGCAATTGGCCTAGTATTATCGAATGTATTGTTATCGAACGGCAATGCACAAGCCTCACAACATATACCAGTAATTTCCAGTCCCACTCCTATAATGAAGAGTAATCAAATATCGAAATTGCCCCTGCCCAAAGTGGGTAGCAGCGTGGGAAGTAGTAGTGGCGCCGGCCTACCTTTGCCTAATGTTCGTAACGGTATCTTAGATGATGCGTTGAATTTAACAGAAAGTCCTTATTCGCCGGGTTCTGCCGATTACGAGGATCTCTTTGAACCACCACCAGAAAGTTCAGGTGCTGCGCGTCGGTCGAAACGTGGTGGCAAAATGGATGTATTTGATAATTTATTCGGTAGCACATCGCCAGTGGGCCATGTGCGTATGACCAAAAAATTCAAGGCAATTGTTACAAGTAGCTCGAAGAAATCGAAAATCAAAGGTGGGTTCTCCAACAAATTGAAGATTCCTTATGCCACGTCAAATACCTATGGTATGAGTGTGTGTGTGTGTGTGTGTGCTTAGCACTAGGGTTTATTTTCAATTTTCTTTTAAACATTTATTTAGTTCTGGTTTGCGTATGTGAAAAAAAAACAGTTTTTGGGAAGTTTATTCTTCTGTGATTGATGATACGTACATATACATATTTATGTAGGTATACTCAAAATTTCTTAGTGTCAGCACAACCAAGACGTGTACATCGTTGGTTCGGTAAGTGAATATCTATTTTTTATTATGTCGAATAACATTATGATAAAATTTTAAATAATAATTTACAAGATGCGTTTCCAAGGCATGTAATTGATTTGTGGAAAAGGAGTGAAATTCGGAATAAAATGAAATATGAATAATACATATTTGACATTTGTGCTAGATTAAGTTTAAATTAACAAGAAAAATAAAATAAAATTAATTACAATGTTATTAAAAAGTTGTTTCAGAAACAGGCCTATGTAGGCCTGCGACATTTAACTTCAATTTTCCCTTCCAATATTTGCGCTATTTTTTAATATAGACAGCTAGGTTGTTAAATCAAAAGACTGCTTTATTTTTTCTAGCACATCGTGATTTATTTTTTTAAATGAAATGCATATTTTCAGAATTTTTAACAATTTTCATGAAAAGCTAAAAATTAATGAAACTATAGTTAAATTTTTACTTAAAAAATAAACATTTAAAAATATTTCTAAAGAGACGTAAGTAAATCAAAAAGACTTATGGAAACTCGAAGTTAGCGCTATCAATACGTGGTAACATCAAGAACAATTAAAAACGAATTTTCTCGGAAAATTAACGTGATGGAATTTTTTCATTGTTTTTTTCATAGTTTAGTACCAGTGTTGGCACTAATCGATTAATTTTTTAATCAATTAGTTAATTCGATTAAATTCAATCCGATTACAGTTAATCATGATTTATTTTAATCTATTCTTTTAATCTATTAATTTATTCTGTAGATTTTGTTCATGCGTTATATGGACCTCGACAAAAAAAGAATTCTCAAATCAACAGTAATTTTTAGCGACTTGAAACTTGCACTTTATCTTACTTAAATTTGAGGGCTACAAAACTGCCTGCTTCCTAAAAAACCTAATTGATAAATTGAAAATTTCGATGAAAATTTCTTGTATCTCTTGAATATTCCCGAGTTCTGTATGAAATTAAAAAAAAAAAAAATTATACTGATGGTTTTAGCGACTTTTCTACTTATAATTTAGTATTTTGTGGGCTCGAGGTCAATTTTAAACATTTTTTTATGAAAACACAAGTTTTTTGGTGTTTGTTTCGGATATATTTCGGTTACGCTTCTTTAGCCGTCCTCAGGGCAGTTTGGTACTCAAAACTCCACATCAAACAGTGCGGACGTGTAAATTAATTTGCCCTGAGGACGATTACCGCAGCGTAACCGAAATATATCGGAAACAAATACCAAAAAACTTGTGTTTTCATCAAAAAATTTTTAAAATTGACTCGAGCCGGCAAAATACTAAATTAAAAAAACATTATTTTTGTGGTTTTTACTGTTGAATGAACTATATTTTTATAAAAAAAAAAAATAAAAATTTGGTATGGCACATATACATAAATAAAATTGTCAAAACGTCACGGCATGAATATTTTTACGCTGTGTATATGTGTATTAACGAAATCGAGTTAACTACATATATATATCCAAAAATAGTACCTCATTGGCTAAGAAGAGGGATCAGTCCCCCATAAAATCAACAAATTGGCTGCAAGTACAAGGTTACATTAATTAAGTTTTATTATTGGTAAAGCAACTGAAATTATTCTTGTGAAAAAAAAAAACATTAGCCTTACTTGAATAAGTTGTGATTAAAAAAATTTGCAGATTTGTCGTGTTGTTTAACAAAAAGTCGGATAAAAAGCAAACTACCTTACTACTTACCTTTTTCACCAATTATCTTCAAAATTTTTATTGAAGAAGAAATGTGTAATCAAATAAAGCGGGATGTTTGTATGTATGTACATTCGACAGACATTTAAAAAATTCTGCTGTGCAAATATTCTTTATTAGTTAGACAATTTTGTACAAAGAATTATACTAAGTTATTTTTTCGTGATATTTTGCCCATTAAGGAATAATATGAAATTATATAAATTTACGACTTGACATTTCTTAAAATAATATTTTTTTTTTATCGAAAGAAACCGGTAAGAACTGTGAACAAAAACTCAATACATATAATCAAATCAAATTAGGCAAATGGCTAATAGATAAAAATTAAAGATATTTCATGAATTGTTCCGTTTCTCCGGATTGTTCCACCTCTTTTCCACATCAATAACATCTTACAAGTTTATTGTATTAAAACCACACACATGTGAATAGTTTTACATATAAGTTCATAATTTTAACTAGAATTGAAAATTAGCTGAGCTTGGTTAATTAAGAGATTACGTCTGATAGACTAATTTGCTTTTAAAAANGTACAAGTTTATTGTATTAAAAACACACACAAATGAATAGTTTTACATATAAGTTCATAATTTTAACTAGAATTGAAAATTAGCTGATTTATATGCTTGGTTAATTAAGAGATTACGTCTGATAGACTAATTTGCTTTTAAAAACGCATCAAGTAATTGCTAAAAAATTATGTTTCGTAAAGGAATTTGCATTAGGTTCATTCCACGGTAATCCGAACCAGATGGAAGAAGAAACAAATTTTATAAATTTAATTGTATTTCTTCTATTTAGTAAGAGCAAATAGGTTCAAATTACATTATTTATAAGCATTTATTTTCTAATTTTAGTAACGCCCAATATTTTCTTTTATACGAGTATTAACTTCATCCATTAAGAAAGCAATCCATCCGTCTCTTATTCTAGTTATGTATGTATGGTATTTCAAGCTTCTCGGTAAGGTACGAGGGCAATTTGAAAAGTCAATNAAATAAATAAATTTAATTGTATTTCTTCTATTTAGTAAGAGCAAATAGGTTCAAATTACATTATTTATAAGCATTTATTTTCTAATTTTAGTAACGCCCAATATTTTCTTTTATACNTTTATAAATTTAATTGTATTTCTTCTATTTAGTAAGAGCAAATAGGTTCAAATTACATTATTTATAAGCATTTATTTTCTAATTTTAGTAACGCCCAATATTTTCTTTTATACGAGTATTAACTTCATCCATTAAGAAAGCAATCCATCCGTCTCTTATTCTAGTTATGTATGTATGGTATTTCAAGCTTCTCGGTAAGGTACGAGGGCAATTTGAAAAGTCAATAANAATAGGTTCAAATTACATTATTTATAAGCATTTATTTTCTAATTTTAGTAACGCCCAATATTTTCTTTTATACGAGTATTAACTTCATCCATTAAGAAAGCAATCCATCCGTCTCTTATTCTAGTTATGTATGTATGGTATTTCAAGCTTCTCGGTAAGGTACGAGGGCAATTTGAAAAGTCAATAACCTTGTGAATCTCACGCTCAGTAACTTTATATACAATACTGCTCCTCCTGTCGACTGCCATCGATAAATAGACCACTTGTAAAATTTTGAACAAGCTGTCGCTTTAAGTTTGGGTTTTACAGCCATTGAAAGCAAACAAGCTCGTCGGTTTTAACGAAAATGGAAAAAAGTGAAAATCGTTTACTATTTTTTGCGTAAAAATGTATAAATACAATGGGGATTCCGCACCATAAATTTCAAAGGTTAAAAAGTGGTTTACACACTAAGTTCCGTTGTGGTAGTACCAGCACAAGTCACTCTGAAAGTGCAAGTCCGCCCCAAAGAGATCGAATAAAAGTGTGCGAGGTGGCTGTGGCTGTAAGCAATTCAACTGAGCATATGAAAAGCCTATCCGCGCGATGGGTGCCGAGCTTGCTCACACTCGTCCATAAAGGCAACCGTGTGACCACTTCAAAGGAGTGTTAGTGTTCAGCGATGTTCATTCAGCCGTACAGAGACCCAGAACCAATCAAAAAGAGCACCAAAGTGGGTCTGTCTGCGAAAAAGGCCCTGGACACAGTTTTTTGGGATGCACTCGGTGTTATTCATATCGATTACCTTGAAAAGGGCAAAATGCTCACTGGTGAATGTGATTTGAAGAAAAATCTGCCACATTTGATCAAGTAAAAAGTGTTGTTCCATCCACGGTTACACTCGTAAAGAATTTGATCGAATGAAGAGCTCATCACTAAAGCAAACGCTTATTTTGAGGACCTTGAAAACCCTATTATTTGGAAACAATTGAAAAAAATTGAAAAAACGCTGAACTAAATGTATCGAGCTAGAAGGAGACTATGTTGAGAAATAAAACGCTTTTTTGCCGAAAAATATACCGTGCCGGACAAAAGTATTGGCACAGAAAATTTTTTCGCAATATATGCAAAGTTATTTATTCAAATTTTTTTCGCTAATTTTTTATGAAAATATAGTTCATACTACAACAAAAAACTTAAAAATAAAATCTCTATACTTTGTGAAAATTCAATAACTTTGCATACTAATTTTCAATTTTCTAATCATATTTTTTTTTAAAATTCTAAATATGCAATTTTATAGCCCATTCAATTGTAGTATAACAAA
>NW_016160490.1:0-13798 GCF_001687245.7 Rhagoletis zephyria | reverse complement strand
TTGAATTTTTATATGAGAATTGAGTTAGTGTTGTTTTTTGCTTAAAAATTACTTGTTTTACATAATCTTTTAGATTTTAACGTTTAAATAATCAAAAAATGTATATATATTTTTTTTTCAATAAATTTTTATGATAGTAAAGCATTTTGGTTTATTTCCTAATGCAATTGTTGTTAAACAAATATTTCTTCGCTTCATTTTCGTGTTTTTTTTTAATAAAATAGAAGGTCAATTATCTTTTCCTCCATGTTTTTCTTTTTGTGACCAGCCCAGAGCCACTGACAAATTAGTGGCTTTTCTTATTAGACAGAGACGTGAGACAGCTTACTGAATACCAAATTGTCTCAAAATCCATGTTCACCACCAAAATCCCAGGGTAACTGATGTAAGACGTGCCATAAATAGGTAGATTGAGGAGATAATGTTAAAGTACATTGTAATATTTACGAAAATAAATTTTTAATAATAAAAACTATAGCTAAATTCCCCGAACTTTGGAAACATGCCTCGCACAAGCATTGCTATACTTTGTTCCATAGTATTTTTCTTATTCAATTCAAAATAAATAGTTCATTCGAAATTACATTTCCTAGTTGGACTCATAGTAGTTAAAAATATGCAGCTTTTGCTGACTATAATTATGTTTTCAATACAATTTGTTAATAAACAGTAACCGTATTTTAAAATAATGATGAAAGTACAGTGCGTGCCCGATAATGTGGACTACTTAAAATCAAGCGGGTTGACATTTTTGAATTTGTTCACTTTTCCGAATGTTTAATATACCCATTTTATCCCAATCATGCATTTTACGAATAAATTTATTCAAGAAAGAACGAAATACAGAAATACACTTATGAAAAAATTTAAGTGTTCAATTTAAACCGAAATTCATCGGGCATACTCAAGAATGAAATGCGTTATATATGTAGCTACTCAAAAGAAATCAGTAATTTGTTTCTGCTTCTTCTTCCTAGTTACACTTGTTACTTTATTGGTACAATCTAGGAAGTCCGTTTTTTTTTCTTCTGAATGACAACCACTTTTTGGTGCTCATAGCAAAAATCCAACCGTCCTGTGTCCGAACTAAGTGCGTATGAAATTCATGTATTTATTCATTGTGTAAGCACTCATATAAATATGTTACGTAATGTTCATCTTTTAGAGCTTTCACGTACTGCTCTCTCTTTAGAGCGGGAACGGACAGGAGAGCTTTTACTCTGCACGCTTAAAAGAGCTTTGCCCGCGAGCAAGGCGGTGCCCATCACCGCTTTAGAGTAATCAATGCAAAATAAAAAGAGTTCACATTTTGGGGCGTGCATTGCATTGTTGTAACGTAGACAATTTAACAATGCAGTGAAACGAACCCAAAGGATTTTTCGAAGTGCTTTTACAAAATTTTTTACAACGTCCAGTTTTTGAGAAAAAAACTGTTGAAGTGTCGAAAAATGGCAAAAATGGAATATTTCAAAAAATATTTAAAAATATAAATTAAAAAACTACATATTAATGGAAATCCAGTTCGTTTGGTGGATTCCACCTCACGTCGATGTTGATTAGAAGTTAGTGTCACATTAAAAAAAAGAACACTAGCGAAGAACATGGCGTACGATTCCACCAGGACCTAGCGACCATGGTGAAGTGGTATGATAAGAAATCAAAAAATGTGTGAGGATCCTCAAAAAATGTGTGAGGATATCATTCGAGAATGCGGAAAGTGTTAAGAGACAAAAGACTGGCTAATGATGGATCTGGGATGTTGATTTGTTCATGAAATCACTTTGTTTTCAAAATAAATTCATAAATTGATATTTTCGTATTTGTGGGAAAACAAGGCCATGCTATTGAGGAACAGAGTTTTCTTAAAATTTCACTAATTTCTAATCAACTCATCGACATGAGGTAGAATCCATCAGACGAGTTGGATTTTTATTAATACGTGGTTTCTTTCTTCGGCAAATTAAAAAAAAAAATTAAAAGTTGCCATTTTTTGACATTTCAACAGTTTTTTTTTCTCAAAAAAAATTGTGTAAATGTACTTCAAATCAGCATCAAAAGATTTGCGCCATTTTGAATGTACTTATTATAGCACTCGAGAGTGAACGATCTGTTTTAACAAGTTTTTTTTTTATGAAATCCATCCTATGCGATCATATCGCATACCCTCCTCAAAAGAGGCTTGTGGATCGTACAGATTCAATGCACGTAGTATAAGATGTATATATAATCATGAGGAAAAAAATATTTGCGTTAATTGAGGATAAATCCTACGAATTGATTTATGCAAAAATTCCGCCAAATTTGTTTATTTTCATTGTGAATCTTTTGAAGAGGGTCTGCGATATGTACACATAAATATTTTTTTTTTTACGATAAGCGTTTCGCTTACGACGAAACTGACGGAGCGGAGCGCCTGCTATAGCAGAATGCTAATGGGTATGTGTGGGGTAAGTTAACATTTAAAATCAAGAGAGTAAAGTCACCACTATGAATACGTGTAAGCCGATTAATCGATTAATATAATTATATCCATCGTTACCTAATTGAATTTTTTTTTATATGTATGTACATATGTTGTTTAGTATTTTAAGCAGGCTTAAAAAATATTTTTTGGATTATAAAGTAAAATTATATTTTTGGGTACTTTAAAATTTCAACTAAATTTTAAGATATTAATTAAAGTGATATTTAAAACTAAATATTTGAGGTATAAAAGCAGAATTGATTAGCATAATATTTAATGAAAACCACTCGTCTAACCAGTCTAGTTTTCTGAATCTTGTTTGTTGTTTCCATATACATAAATCAGTTGAAAATTAAATAATGCAACATTTTGCGTGTTTAAGGCAAAGCAAAACTCTATACGAATAAGAAAGTTCGATTTTTATTAAAAATTTCGTATTATTTCGGATTTTCGGTGCCTCTTTTGGACCTAGCAAATTTGGCTTTCATTGAATAGAAACGAGAAAAAATACATAAAGTACCTTAATCCTTTTCGAAACGATGCATTTCCAATATCCCTTGTTTCCTATATTAAAAAATGAGTTTTAATAAAAAGTGGACTTAGCAACTTTTCACTGTAAGCTAGCGATATAAAAGAAGCTTTTATTATTATTCTCCTGCAACAATTTATTTGAAGGCATTTTTGTAGTTATGTTACATCAACTACAAGCGATGTTACTGAAACGAATGCTACTAAACTCAGACAAATAAGTTTTGCGCTCAATTCGGTACTTGCCTTTTTCGTTGGCCGTTATACGAAACTTCGTTCGCTAAATGATTTTTGTTTTTCTTTTTTTTTAATATTTCAATATTGTTATTGAGCTTTGTACCACGATTATGTTTATAAGGAAAAATGGAAAAAGCCACAAAGTCTTAGCGGTAGAAGTTATAGCAGCTATTTCGGAGATCACCACATCTCATCAGACTTCTTTTTTCTAGACTTCAGCAGGGATCGAACCCGCGTAATCGATATGCAAAGTCAGAAGCGTTAACTACTGAGCTGCGCACCCCCGCCACAATAACATAGACAGATTTTTTATTTCGTTATGCGAAATTTTCTTTAACTAGCCGCAAGTCCACTGTACATATGTACGTGTGATACAGAAACTTAAAGGGACCTACCAGCCGAAAAAAAAATATTTTTACTTTTCAGCTTATAGTAATAATACGCACAGCTTTCTTGCTGCATTAGTATTTTCACAATTTTACTTAAAAGATGGACACATGAAAAAAAAAACACAAAAATCAAATCCACCTTTTGAACCCGAAATAGTTTTTCTCTCAAAACAGTATTGTTCAGATAAGAGTTCTTCTTTGGCTCTTTAACGCCTAAGCGATTTTGGCCGAGTTCAACAATGCACGTCAGTTGCTCCTCTTCTGTGCCAATTGGAAATGCCAAGTGAAGCCAAGTCCTTCTCCACTTGGTCTTTTCATCGCAGTCGGGCCTCCGTCTTCCTTTGCTACCATCTTAATTCTTTCTGAGCTGGAGCGTCGGTTTCCATTCGAACGACATGGCCAAGCCAGCGGAGCAGCTGTATCTTAACACGCTGCACTATGTCCATATCGTTGTAAAGCTTATAGAGCTCATCGTTCCATCGTCTGCAGTACTCGCCGTCGCCAACGCGTAAAGGCCGTGAATGGCAATGAGTGACTTTTATACAGAATGGTTTTCGTACGTCGAGAGAGGACATTACTTCCAAAGTAGCGCGTATAGGCAACTCCTTTTAGTGCTGTCGAAAGCGGCTTTAAAGTCAACAAATAGGTGGTGACTGTCGATCCTTATCTCGCGGGTCTCTTCCAAGATTTGGCGTATTGTGAGTACCTGGTCTATGGAGGATTTGCCAGGTTTAAAGCCACACTGATAAGGCCCAATCAGTTTGTTGACGGTGGGCTTCAGTCTTTCACACAATACGTTCGATAAGACCTTATATGCTCACAAGAATTATTCCGCGGTAATTGGCGCGAATGGCGGCGTCGTCTTTCTTGTGGATTGGGCAGAGCACACTTAAATTCCAGTCATCGGGCATGCGTTCATCTGACCATATTCTGCATAAGAGTTGATGCCAGCTCCAGCTGCTTTGTTGTCTTTCAGCCGCGTAATTGCTATTCCTACCTCGTCATAGTCAGGCGGAGGAACATCGACTCCACCGTCATCGACCATTCGGCAGGGTGGAAAAGTGTTCCCTCTATAATTTTAGTACGTTCTGCACATCGGTCACTAGGTCGCCATTGTTGTTCTTACAGGAGTTCGTTAGGTCTTGCAACCTCCCATAAGTCGTCTAACTCTCTAGTAAAATTTTCGGGCGTTTTTCCTGTCGGCCAGCTTTTCAAGCTCTTCGCACTCACGTATTTCGGCCTCTGTTCTAATCGCTTCCCTCTTCGGCGGTATCTAATGAGCGCGAAATATGGTTCCACTGCTCACGTATGTCGATTTGTTGAAGAGTGCAGCTTTTCTACTTTGAGCTTTCCTTGTCAGTTTTTTCTATTAAAGAATCCAAAGGCAAGAATAGTAGTGCTTGATGTTTTATCACAGCAAAGTTTTGATTCACTGTTTGTAGTAGTCCGCATTTGAGAGTACATATTTGAGGAAGTGAAGTGAAAGTATAGCGAAATTAGCAAATGTTTTGATTATCCTTTCAAAGCCATCTATGCAGCCATCTAATACGTATTTTGGCTGCACCAAGAAAGGGCCCGAGTTTTTCGATCTGGAGATAGCCACGTAGCTTGATCGATGTTTCGGGCCTCGTCGGAGTGAATCATCCTCAGTCCGTTATCGGACGTTTCGTCGTGGACGCTGAATTTTCCGACGATGGTTCCAAATATCCCTTCACCTCGTTCAAAGAGCGTTTTCGAACCTGACATAAGCACAGGAATTGAATACAAAACGTTGTTTTTTCCATTTTTCTCAGGAAGGTTTTCTTTATATTCTTATAAATAACAGCATTTGCGTTTTACGTTTATTTTACGTAAGTAAGTTTCTACGAATATATGGAATGTTTCTTGTAATTAGTCAGATGTTCATTCCGCATACCCCTAAGGCCCAGTGATGCATTTTCACATCACTCTCCCGTGCCAGGGAAGTTTTATGGCAGCAAGGAATTGAAGCTTGCAATTTAACCTACTAAAATTTAAAGGGCTATAAAACTGCATACCAACAAAAAATTCTGAATAAAAAGTTTGAAATGAACTAGACTGAAAAAAAACATATTAAACATCAAATAAAGACAAGTAATTTTTAAACAAAAAACCAAACCAACTCTTATAAAAAATTAAGATTACCGTTAGTTAATCCTTTAAAAAAAGAATTATAGAAATTGGTTAACGTGGTCCAAAGTATGCGGTAACATATGTATAAAAACATATATGCCAATAAAAGTTCAAAATCTGACGAATTGATAACCTCCTTCTTTTTTTGAAGTCGGTTAAAAAGGAAGATTAACAAAACTAGTTAAAATAAAATGTTTCTATTATTTCTTCCCACAATGTATGCCACGATTCTGCGGAACCTGCATAGGGCCAAGGAGGTTTGGACGAAACCCAATACGATGCTGATCTCTTGCCCAACATATTTGCATTTCTTTTAATTTTATTCACAATAGCTCGATAGCCCAATTTTCGCATTTTTTCTGTTTGAATTGTTGGGCTTGTTTGGTACATATTTGGTCATAATAGCTGGAATTGTCTTTTGAATGCTTTGAGAATCGTATATCTTGTATATTATAATAGGCTTGTCCAATCTTGTTTCTTTCGATTTCTTACGAACTAATCTGAACCAAAAACCGCTTTGAGAATTTTTAAGCCACAATTTTGTAAACTTTGCTTAACGGAAAAGGACGCACCACTTTAAGCTTCTATTCCAGCGACGCAAATTTTAACGAAGGAATGTATTTATCGATCGAGACACTTTTTCGCACTAGAAGAACCTTCATGAATGCACCTACACGTGCAGGCATATCTAAAAAAAAATCGTTTTTAACATTTCCAATTTATCACGAATTCTCGATGACAGACACATCTGCTGTTGCGATGCATTGTCCGGCTGAAATTAACAAGTTGAAGGCGTATTCCGCGAGATTAAATATTCAACTCCGATCCCGCCATCTTGATTTCGCGCGCTTATCCCTAGGCTAAATAAATTGATCGATACCAAGGTTCTGTACCAGGGCTGCTACCTTTAGAAAAATGCATCACTTGCTGGGGGGTGGTAGTTCCAAAGTATATGGCTGGGGTAGAAATGTATATGACCTCCGGAGAAGGTTTTCAAACCTATTACGTGCGCTTTTTTTTGTATACATAAGTGTGTAAGTGAATAAAGTCGATAGTAATGATAACGATTTCAACAAAAACTGTTTATTTCACATACCAAACCAGTTTAAAAACAGTTTGCCATTCTTCGAAAAATTGCATTGCCAAAATCCTCTATGTTTAAAAAATGATTGCAAACATTATTTTTTATATCAAAACACATTATTTACAGTCAGCAAAGCGGATGACCACATTAAAGTGTATGATGACGTACCAAACTCAGCTGTTGAACTACAAGTGAAGGATAAGGTGAGTACTGAACTTATATACTAGATACATAAATATTACGTACATATTAGGGATGTGCGATTAATCAATTAAATAATTTTTTATATAATCTATGATCCTGATTAATCAAAAAACGTGATTAATCAGAATCTGAGTAATTACTCTTTACTGATAAATATTAATTGAAATCTGAGTAACTTTGGTCATTTCTTTCGAGTTTACTTTAAAAGCAAATTAAATTTTTTTACAATATAATACACTATTTTTCTTATTAACAAAAATATAATGCCAAACGTCATGTTGCTCATTGAATATAAAAAAAAAAATACATACACTCTGTATGTGCATAGGGATGACAAAAAAAATCGATTAATCACAGGTAAACAAAAAATTAATTGCAATTATAAAAAAATAATAATTAGCCGAATTTTTAAAGGCACTTTTTTTTACAGTGAGTTTTCAGAAAAACATTTTTCTATAAAAAATTTCGGATTCTATTGTCAATTAGCCTTAAATGAAATAAAAAGAGTATTTTTAGCGCTGATAATTATTTATTATTTAACCATTTTTGCAAAAACGAAAGATTTGATAAGCGTTTTGTTGTTAAGCCGTTGCGTTTCTCGGTGGCTGTAGACCAGCTTTTGAAAAAAGGCACCGAGGTACCAACTAAATGGCAGTATTTTTTCGAAAGTCCATAAAGTTTTGAGTAAACAGTTTACGTTGCAACACACTTATTTTTGTAGCCTTTACAATGGGCTTACATGCACAATTATTAACAGTATTATATGCTCTGAACTTAAGCAATTCTTGTGTCTGTTTGCAATTTTAGACAGCTACAGAATTCATCTTTCTTCAGAACATTTTTACGATTATTTTACAATTAATCGATGAATAATCGATGAATTAGACTACGATACAATTAAGTCGTAAATTGGACAAAACGAACGCCATCCACAAATTTCCTCTATAAAAAATATAAAAATATAGTAACAATTATTCAGGTTTCTGATTAATCAGTTTTCTTTTTAATAAAATTAATTAGATTCTGATTAATTAAAATGTAATTAATCGAGAAATTAATCAATTTGATTAATCAAAAATTATTATCCTTTGATTAATTAACTAATCAGATTTCGATTCGCACATCCCTAGTACCTTATTATAGAAAGGTTCTGAGGCATTAAAAATGTAGTTTTGTATAAAAGTCCGTCGATTACTCACCTAGTTTTTGAAAATAGTCGTCAAAAAAAACCCCATCTTAAAGAAATTGCAACTAACTCGGTAAAGAAACAAAAATGTTAAATAGGTCCTTTCTGTATTGAGGTAAAAAGTTGAAGATATGTATGAGTGTAGCTACATATCGGTCATTTAGTTACTTCAATAGTGTCATAACTCAAAAAAAACAAAAGCAAACTCGAGAAAAACGGTTTTAAAGTTTTAAATTTAAATACATACATATACTCTCATAGTAAAAATCAATACATATATTGTTCTAGTGGGCTACTGGTAATCGATACATCTATGAAATTTTTACAAAACAGAAGGTGTATCGGCAATTTCTGCATACTTAACTCAGTCAGTCAATAAAAGTTTTGTACAGCGAATTTTTTACAATTCGGACAACTATTTGTTAAATATTTCATTTTTCGCTAATTTTTTATAAAAATATGGTTATCTCTACAATAAAAACCCCAAAGATCAGAGTTCCAACCTTGTGCAAAATTAACGAAAATTCTGCAAAATTTCATTCAAATATTGCACTTTTTATTTACACTCTTTAGAAAAAAGTTGAGTATGCAGTTTTTTGCCCATTGATTTTTGGCAATTTTTTTGTTGAAGATGTCACTAATTTTTTCCATATAAAAAAATTATTGGAAATTATTTTTTTTTTAGAATTAACCATGTTTTTACAAAAAATTAGAGAAAAATAAAATATTTAAAAAATAATCGCCGGTATTGTAAAAAATTCGCCGTACCTAAACTTTGTTGACTGACTGTACATATACTCCCATAGTAAAAATCAATACATATTTTGTTCTAGTGGGCTACTGGTAATCGATACATCTATGAAATTTTTACAAAACAGAAGAAGTATCGGTAATTTCTGCATACTTAACTCAATATTTGTATAATGTGTAATGTATTTAAGTGAATGGGCGATAAACCATAAACGTTGGAAGACTTTAATTGGGAAATTTGTATGCAAAGAAAAAATATTTTTTATGTTTGCTGGGTTGGACCTGCTTCGGCCGATAGAGTTAAAAAAGCGAAAAAAATAAATTTTCTTTTTACCCTCCTACGCGTTTCAACGCTCTCGCGTCTTCATCAGGGAGTTTTTACATAAAGATTATTAACAAAAAATTTTTATCAAACGATAAACGTTAGCACCATTTTAAGTATCTTTTCACAATATTGAAAAAATATTTTGCAGGTTGTGTCTGCAACACACGTTTCTCGTAAAAATTTCAACGATATATCGAAATTATTACCAGCCCAGCATTTTACAAAGTTACAAAGTTTTACACGAGTGGCGCCCAATTCAAAAATGGAACATGTGGAGTTTTAAAAACCGGCATTACCCCTTTCCTTCCGCGTGAACGTTCCTACACCAGTTTGGTAGTAGATTTTTGCGATTCAGTGGGCTTCGAAATTTTCAATTACACAACTCGATTCATATTTGAATTAGAATTATTACCGCTGGTAATGTAGGAGAACCTTGGGTTATTTATATTCCATGTTCCTTGAAAAGCTTCAATAGCCGTCATTGATTCGCCAACAGTTAGTGAGCGGCGAAACGAACGAACTCGAATGAGGTACAACCAAACTCGATATCGTCTATCCGTACTAGTTAACTTTGTTGTTGCTTTCACATGCAAAATTCTCCTTTAAGCGACCGGAACTGAAACATAGCGAACGAGAAGTGGTGAATGTTGTTGTTGTTGTTGTCGATGACGGCTATTAATAGGTGCGTATAGTAACTTCTCCAGTAAAAATTGCATCGAGAGCGTAAAAGCAAAATACAGCGTAAAATTGAGAAGAAGAGAAAACCAAGTGAATAGTTGGTGCACCCTTTTGGCATTCTGCTGTAAACATTTTACTTCTTATAAGTCAGTTTTAAACTCTTTGATTTACACACAAGCACTTACACAGTCCAGTGCATCATTAATATTTTGGTTTCCACTCATTTTACATTTGTTTATGCTTAACCAATTCAACAAATGGCAGTTTTTGACATTTATTCTTGTTCTTCTTCTGATAGCCAATTGCTGCTAGTAAAAATTTCACTACTAAGAATTTCCAGCTCTCCCATCATCATTCATCATTTGAGATGAACGACGTTGCACAGTGCGGACGGAATCCAAAAGTGCGGCCAAAATTGAAAAAAAAACGTTTTTAAATATGTAGGTCTTTTTCATCATTACGTTTGCTAAAGGGATTATCCTTTAAGAAGCGAAACCCGTTCACAGTAACGACCTGTACCCCAAGTCCCCTCTTTATTTTCAGTTAGAATGTGGTCTTCACCCAAGCGCTACATTATGGTAGATTCCAAGGGAAAAGTTATCAACGTGTAAAGTACTTTGGGTAAAGGAAATCCAACAAAACCAAATGGAATCTACGTCTGAAGCCGGGTTGTTCCGATTCGCATTAATTTTAACATTCGCATTCGCTTTCGCATTTGCAATAATCAATGCGGATAAAACGTATATATGGCGAACAAAATGACAAATTGTAGCCAATATTTTTGCCTGTGGTCGTGGGAGTATTTGTGTAACAAAACTGGTCAAATGTCATATTTATCAACTTTGATAAAAATCTCGTTGAACATACTATTTCTTAAGCTATATAACCGTGGTATCAAGGGCGGGGCAGTCATACAAGTTCCCACTTCTACTTGACCTTTGACGTACGTAGTCTTTTTAATATTTTTTTTTTTCTGTGATTTAAATACCTGCATTGGTTTCTTTCTTTATTATGATTTTTTTTTGACGAATCTTAAAAATCTACTAGACACAAAAGAGGAAAGTGTGCACTATAATTCTTAAACAAATTTTCGTGATTTACTTTTGATGTTACGTATATTTGTTTCAATAATTGCAAATGGGCCTCTTTGGGGAATTTATTTTTAGCAAAAATATTAAAAACAGTAATTTTGTTTACTTGTCCGGCAATATTTTTTTCATGGTAAAGCTGTCCCTTCTTTTCGTCATTCAAATTCAAAGAGTAAGCTCCTTCAATGGGGATTTCCAGCNGCTGTCCCTTCCTTTCGTCATTCAAATTCAAAGAGTAAGCTCCTTCAATGGGGATTTCCAGCAGAAATGATTAACGTCTGGCTATAAAGAGAATTGATGCTCAAATTATAAAATTACTTTTAATTAGATAAGAACTACGTAACTATCTGAGATTCAAATGCTTTTAAAAAAACGGGGTGCTTTAAAAAAAAAAAAAATAACAATATACAGATTCGATTCGGGCGGCAGCCACAACTTTGAAAACAGAATTTTGTTCAAAATTTTCATTCATATCCACCTATTTNATCTGGCTATAAAGAGAATTGATGCTCAAATTATAGAATTACTTTTAATTAGATAGGAACTACGTAACTATCTGAGATTCAAATGCTTTTAAAAAAACGGGGTGCTTTTTAAAAAAAATAACAATATACAGATTCGATTGGGCGGCAGCCACGACTTTGAAAACAGAATTTTGTTCAAAATTTTCATTCATATCCACCTATTTTAGCTCGCTATAAGCACACATTTTTCAAACCAGTTGCAGAAGAAGGTATTAAAAATGAATTACAAAAACTAAAATCGAAAAACGCCGATGAAGTTACAGATTCCCCAAAGGAATAAGAGTGAAGAATTATTTTTAAAGAGCTTACGTATTGGAGGTTACTTAGAAAACTATTAGCTACTTCAAACTTATACTTTGTGACACTAGATTTTAATACTCAGAATCTTTCTGAGAAATTAATTAAAAAGCTCGAAATTTACCAGACGCCATAAGAGATCCACCATTTTGAATTTTGCAATTATATTCGTATTTAGCGACCCTGAAAACCTGCCTAGTACAAAATTTCGAATTATTTTTTTAAAGCTTCGAATTTTGGCCGCACTGTGAGTCGGAATCAAGACCCTTTACGTTCCACACTGTTGTANCCCTAGTACAAAATTTCGAATTATTTTTTTAAAGCTTCGAATTTTGGCCGCACATTTGGATTTCGGCCGCACTGTGAGTCGGAATCAAGACCCTTTACGTTCCACACTGTTGTAAGGGAGCCATTTCTCATCACCACTTATCGTTATTTTCAAAAAAAAGAACATTTCAGCAGAAAATCGCAAATACCTATACGCGGAACCCAAATATCGAGCTTTTTATTATGAATCCAATTTGAAAAATATACGATTTATAGAACCGTTTTGTCTGATCTTTTGAAACGATTGTATGCCCACTACAGCATAAGATTTTGCTTTGAGAAATTCTATTTTTTGTGACATTACGTTTTTCGGAACTGCAATGATTTATACGCTCCATATCTAACCAAAAAATTATAAATTTCTCGCGAAAATTTGTCAAAAAAGATTAAAGAAAGATGTTTTCGAACAGTCGAATTTGTACGAATTATCACGATTTTTGGCCAAATCGCGTTCGTGCAGCCCAAAAAATTATCCAACACTCAAAAATTGTGAGAGCAAAGTGAGAAAGTTCTCTTGGGGAGAAGTTGCAAATTCTTGCAGGAAAAAAAATTTTGCCAGCAAGAATTTGCAAACACGAAAAACATGTGGTTGTGGCGCATGGTTGCATTTTTGTCTACAATAATTTGAATAAATTAGTTCGTTAAATTTAAAAATTTATAAACACGAGCGATTTTTTTATGAAAAAAGGAAGTAAATAATTGTTGATATAATTAATTTAGTTAATTCCAATGATTTGAACTTAACTCGGCTGAAAAAAATTGTATTCGCAATCGGAATGCAATTGCAACCAGAGTCGATTTAAGAAACCCGACCCGAAATGTATGTTAAAGAAAGTCAGAACAACAAGAAATATACATGTATATCCTGTTTTTGGCCATCCGAAAGAATTTTAAAAATTCCATTAAAATTTTTTAGGTTTGAAATGCAACCGTGGACACCAGCTGGCAGGGAAACTTGCAAATTACTGCAAATTTGCGTTCGTGCAGAAATTTGCAAGTTTCTCAACATGAGAGAGAATTTGAGAGAATTTTTTCTTACTCTCTGGTATGTATTTTGAGTGTTGGATAATTCTTGCTGGATTTTCGACGAACAAACCTATTTTTAGCGTTTGAATTCGAGCACCGCTTAACAAATAACGTGAATATATATGTAGATACATAGCTGTTATCAATTTTAAGTAAAGTGCAACACTCTTAGGGCCGTTTTCACAAGTAGATATTAAAAATTATCTGCCCCTTAAACACAAATTTTATTCTGAAAAAATGTGTTTGAAGGGCAGATTAGATAGAGTACTTAATTGCTTAGCTATTTAAAAGCATAAAACGCTAGATTTTTCAAGAAGGAATGCGAAGCTCAATGCTGCAATGCAATTTTTACCGATACACTTTGTATCTTTTTATTTTTTATTCTTTAAATGGCAAGGAATTCTTTTAAGAAATTTAACAAGAATACTGACTTGCTAATATCGGAACTATTTCTTGCACGTTTATTTGCCAAAAGATCTTTAACGGCTCGACGCCAGTGAGTCATTCGCAATCGTATGGTGCGAATGCCGCATTATACTA
>NW_016160489.1:59781-63899 GCF_001687245.7 Rhagoletis zephyria | reverse complement strand
ATGTGTTATTTTGCTCTCTGCGACAAATTTGGTATGTTAAAGTAAACAGACAGTGTTTAATTTTTTTACTCGGCGTGCAAATTTGCACACATTAATATGCGCAAATAAAAAAAGAAAAATTTAGAGTGTATTTAAAGTCTNGGGCTTACATTTACTCTATTTTAAACATTTTATGTGTTATTTTGCTCTCTGCGACAAATTTGGTATGTTATATGCGCAAATAAAAAAAGAAAAATTTAGAGTGTATTTAAAGTCTTTTCAATAAAATTCGTAAAAATTTCCTTAAATAAATCAAATTCAGTTTTTTAAACAGTTTATTTTAAACTACATTGAGATCTTTCTTTTTAAATTAACAAATGAAAATATGTGATATGAAAGAGATATATTTACTTTATATATATATTAAGATCTTGCTTAAAGCATATTTTTTAGCTAACTAAACAATTGCGCCTTACACGGAGTTGGTGAGATCTCTTCATACGTTCATTGCTTCATGCACAAAACATAAAAAATGCCCTATTTTCACGCTTAAGTAGCGATTTTTAAAACATTTAGAAAACGTCATTAATGAAAATCGAATTTTGAACGAAAAAAACTTTATAGAAAATATAAAATTGTGGCCTATTTAAAAAAGTATCCACACTTATACTCATCGGAAAAAAATAAGTATCCCACAAAAATTCGTCTATGAATGTATCCAATTGGATCTATTTAGATCCAAACGGCATCCCTGTTTACCACATTCGTCGTGATTTCAGCAACAAGTCAAATGGCTTACAGCAACAAGTCAGATGATTTTCAGCAACAATTCAAACGACTTCTGCAACAAATGATGAGCTCTCATGCTTTCGGAACCGTTCAACTGCCACGTTTGTTAGTTTCGTGCACGATCATTCCGAGTACAGGTTTGCCGAAGTCAATATCAGTATGAGCTGTTATAAGCATCGTTCACTTATGGTGGCTGTATTTGCAAGACAGCGCGCTATGCGCTGGTGTTCAGTCATCCTCTAATTTCGTTTAGGTATCGATACTACTAAGCCAACGCCGCTGCTCAGTCATACAAAGCAGCAGTATTGATTGAGTATGAAACAGTTGACGTTCAACCAATCTTGTTCGCGTCCATTTCGGTCCATCGCGCAAATTAATTATGAAAGAAATATCGAATAAAAATAACAAATTTTGTTTACTTTTGATTACGCCTCAGTATATCCAGTAAAAAAACTGTGGTGAAGTCCTTTATGGGGATAAAGTTTCCAGAGGTGAAATTTTAGGTAGCATACAATTTCTTACACGCATGGTTGCTTTCCAGCACCAAACGCAAGAAACTTAAGAAATATTTAAAAAAAAATATGCGTATAGNAAACTGTGGTGAAGTCCTTTATGGGGATAAAGTTTCCAGAGGTGAAATTTTAGGTAGCATACAATTTCTTACACGCATGGTTGCTTTCCAGCACCAACGCAAGAAACTTAAGAAATATTTAAAAAAAATATGCATTAATTTTTGTAAGAAATACCATATACTGTATATACTCTGATTAACAATATGAAAAATGGATTAGAACCACCGTTTAATGTTATATTTGATGCAGATTAATTTTGCCACTCGGGACGCTCTGCGCATTGCCACTGAATAATAGGTTTACTTAAAATTACATCCCTGGTCCTTCTTCTTTCTGTATTGCATCGTGGTGAATTCACATTTCTCATAAATTTGACAACAAAACAAAACGAAGTGAGTATTTTATTTGCTGATTTTTTCGATTTCTATTGTTTAATGTACATTTTATTTCTTTTTAGGATATGTTGAGGCAAAAAAGAAGGCGCAGTTGGAAATGAAGTGATTAGTACGAAGTAGCAGCGCAGGCACATTTGGAAAATTATGCCGATAAGGAAGATAGAATTTTGGAAAGTAAGTGCCTGGTTGCAGCAAATCAATTTAGGTATTAAAAATGTAATTAATTAAATGAAATTGTGNAGTATTTTATTTGCTGATTTTTTCGATTTCTATTGTTTAATGTACATTTTATTTCTTTTTAGGATATGTTGAGGCAAAAAAGAAGGCGCAGTTGGAAATGAAGTGATTAGTACGAAGTAGCAGCGCAGGCACATTTGGAAAATTATGCCGATAAGCAAGATAGAATTTTGGAAAGTAAGTGCCTGGTTGCAGCAAATCAATTTAGGTATTAAAAATGTAATTAATTAAATGAAATTGTGTTTAATAGAAATGTTGTTAATCGAGTGGCGTTAGTTGAGATATGCTCCAAACATTTGGCGAACTTTTTTTCGCCTTCTCAACGTGCTAAGTTACAAGTTAAGATGACTGCTACCACGGCCGGTAGGAAGCCCGAAGCAAAGGGCAAACAACCTTCCAGGAAGCTGCCTGCTGTCCCCGAGTCGTAGGTGAAGTTCAGCAAGAAGCAGGTCAGCAAACGTGCTACCCTGATCAAGCANTTTCTGTAAACCAGTGTTATTTTTCAGTTTTTGTCTTTTTTAGTGCCTTCTTTTGCCTTTTTTGCTATTTCCAGTGCCTTTTCCTGCCTATTTCTCTATTTTATTTTGCCTTTTCCAACCTATTTCGTTATTTTGTTTTGCCTTTTTTTATAGGTTTTTAGGTTCTTAAAATTCGTTCCCTGGTTTTAAGTTTATGCTTCCATGGTGCTTTCATTGACGGTAAGCTACTTTTTAACTATTCCTTTGTTCATATTTCCACTAAAGAAGATCCAAATTCAAGCAACATCCTAATATCCAAATTTCCAGATATAATAATACATATATCATGTAAGCTAGTGCCAAATTTGTTTGCGGCAATATTACGTTCAAATTGGCCCCATTTAAATTGTTAAATGAAAAAGAGCTTTTTGTTAAACACAATCGTTCACACTGAATATTTGGAGTTCATTTTGAAGGTTGTTTGACTTCAAATAAAAATAAAACAATATTTAAAATCAATATTAGATTTGTTCCACAAACTAATACTTGAAGAAAAACTCGAACAAAGTTCAAACTGTCAGCGTATATCAAACGAACTCTAAAACTTACTTGTGAAACGCGTATGTCTGACTCGAAGTGACTTCGAGTAGCTTGTGGAACAAACCTATTTTACAAGCCTTTATTTAACTTCACTTGTATGTATGTATGTATGTCCTGGAACTTTGCAATCAATATTTAACAAACTTCCCGATGAGCTACAGACCTGAGACTTTAAACTTAGTTTAGAACTCAAGGACAATGCAATATAAAAGATGACTTAGTCCGCTAGCTGGCGCAGGAGTCGAGATATTTGTAATTTATAGTCTGATGTGGTTCATGTTTAGAACATATATTACTTGTATGAAAAGAAATAAATCCACAAAAAATTTTGCGGATAGGTGGCGCAGGAGTCGAGATATTTGGAAAAACCATATTTATGATCTGATTATGTTCACATTTAGAATGCATATTGGTTACATGAAAAGAAATAACCGCACACAAAAAATTTTGCATTTATGTGGCGTATGAGTCTATATAATTAAAAAATCGGAATCTGTGCTCCGATACAAGGAATGTCAACCGAGTAGGACGTGTTTTTGCGTGCTCCTAAATAATTGCATTTATCTTCGGAAATACTGAAATTTGCCAAAAGTAGCTGCTTTACCGGTGAACGTGTGTGCTGTGTGTTGTTTCTTTTGCCGATACCCGTGCAATAAATTACCTGCCCTGTGTTACTGCCCGCTGTAGCTGATAGCTAAATAAGCAAAATAGCAACAATGTCGGTAACGCGCAAAAATTCAACAAGAAAACCTGCATCCCCCTCTAAAACTCCTCTCACACCCGCATCAGCTGTATACGACAGAATGGAGAAGAAATTTGAAGAACAGAGAGATGAAATCGTAAAACAGTTGACTGCAGTAATGATGGCATCAGAAGAGAGGGTAATGCAGAAGATTGGTGAGCTGGCTGCTGAAGCGGCAAACTTGAAGCTAACAATAGCAGCAATCGAGAAAAGAGTGACTGCAGTGGAGAACGCGTGCGCTGATGTTCTCACTCTTCGTAGTGAGTTGATTGCTACTCAGGCTCAGCTAAGTACTCTTGAAGGCAGCGCTGTTTCAACAGACCTGATAATCAACGGAATACCTCAA